>NC_080163.1:137089128-137261202 GCF_950295315.1 Erinaceus europaeus
AAAAGAAAAAATGGCCTCCAGGAGTAGTGGATTCGTAGTGCAGGCACTGAGCCCCAGTGATAACCCTGCAGGCAAAAAAACAATCTTCATGTTTCTGGTCAAAGGAACAATAATGAACTAGTCCATTTTTACAAGGGTAGTGAGATAGGCATGTAATGACTCATTTATAAATCAACAACACTTTGAAAAGAAATTCATTGTGCTAAAAAACAGATGAAATTCACATTGAGGCATCTTCTTTTGGTTCAGAGTTCTGTCCTGTCAGTGAAACTATAAATCTACTATTTAAAAAATCTGTTTATATGGAAGTTTCTCAAGTGCTTTTGATTAGGTTCATAGTCTTCCCTGAGCCTCATTGGGCTTCATCCATTTTTATTCAATTACAGAAATGCAACATGAGATCACTATTGTAAACGCAAATATACTGTGGTCCTAAAACAGATACATTCTTATGTGCTAAATGGTATGTACAAGTCAACACCAAATCTCAAGTAGTTTCCCACCATGAGTTACAGCTACAGCAATGGGTGGTGGTGTCCTTGCTGGCTCCTATAGTAAGTCACAACAGACAAGATGAGGAATTTCTTTTCTCCTTATTAACCCACTGGCAATAGCTGCTAGAGAATACTGTCAATTACTGTTTTGTTTAAGATATCCAAATAAGCTATGAGAATTAGAGGAAAACATCAAGTAATACATTATTTTCCTTTAATTGCATATATATGTATATTTGGTGGAACTAGGGTATCAGGAATGTGTGATTTCAACACTCAAGTGTCACTTGTTTTTCACTTGAGTAGAGAGAGACAGTGAGGAGGAGAGGTCCACAGGAGCATCCCCTGTTGCCATAGTAATTCCAGTGTGGTGCTAGAGCTTGAATCTAGCAAAGGTGGAGCAGTCTCCACCTAATGATCTATCTCTTTGACATAGGGAGGTTGTGCAGAAGGTAAAGTGTTGGATTCTCAAGTGTGACATCCCGATTTCAATTCCCAGAAATGAATGTGCCAGAGTGATACTCTCTCTCTTTTTCTCTTCTCTCTCATTCCCCTTTTCTACCTCATAAACACATAAATCTTTAAAATAAGTAAATAAATGTACATGAGTGAGCTAAACATCTCCAACTAAAGGACAAAAGTCTCTGGACAGGAGTTTTAAAAATATGCCCAAATACTAACAAAATGCACACAAAGAAATATTTCAAAATTGAGAGGGGAGAAAAGAAAGGATGGGGTGCTTGGTGAAGGTAATGAAAATAGAACAGAAACTACTAAAAACTGAATGCACAAATCAAAAGATCAGGGTGTAATTTGATTATTTTTATTGAAGCAATCAGTAAGATATCTTTGTTAGTGATGTAATAGTGGTTTTCAAGATGCAGTGAGAGTTTTTAAATAATTGGGCTGGGTGGCATTGTGAAACATACACCCAGTAGAGTGTATGTTTCACAATGCTTAATAACCCAGGTTCAAGACGCCAGCCCCTAACTGTAGGGGAAAAGCTTCACAAGCAGTGACGTAGTGCTACAGGTATCTTTCCCTCTCCCAGTCCTCTCTCAATTCCTTTCAGTTGCTATCCAATAAATAAACAAAATATTTTTAAAAACTGGAGAGAAGTATGATGACTTCATATGTTAATTTATCTAGATTTAACTCCATTTCCCAGAATTCTATTCCTGGAATGTGCATATACACTACCATTCTACACTGTAATTGTATACTAAGTAATTGTCCAGCTGATCTTCACAATTATCTTATGTATTAAATTTATTATGTAACTATACATATTTCGTATGTGAGAAAACTGAGGCACAAAGGGATTTATGTGATTTTCTTAAGGACACAAAGCTAGGACACGTTAGGGTTAAGGTTGAAACTACACCTACTGGCTCCAAAGTCCATCCTCTTAACTACTACAAGTCAAGAAATCAATTAAACCAGAAAAAAAAAAAAATCACTCCCCAAATAATTATCACTAATGAGTTTCTGAAATGTTATCTGTTTATTTAATACATCTGTATTTATTCTTTCTAACTCATTAGTCAATTTCTATTGATCCAGTGCAATTAATATGGTTGCTCTTTTTAAAATGTATTATTTCCCTAAATTAAAAATAAATACTTTTATAGGAATCAAACTGCCAAAAAATAAAGTTGATGCAGCCAATGATTACTGCATTTGCAGTTTATTTTATATAATTCCACACATTTTGTGCAAGACAGAGAAATGGACATGGAAAAATTACAAAAGAGGCCTTAGTTGAGTGACAAGTATATAGGTTTTTATTTAATTATTATTTATACTCTCTACATATAATATTCCTTTTTTAAGAACAAAGTAAGTTGCCTGACAAATAAATAAGCTGCCTTTCACTAAAACAGCATGCTTATTCATAGAGTCACCAACTTAATTAAAGTTTCTAATACCAATCACATAATAACACATACCTTGTTACTCTGCAGTTCCCAAAATCACCTTCAGAAATTTGAACTATGTGCTATCAAGGTGCTTGAACAAGAAGTACATAACATTCACATTCTTTTTTTAATTTTGCCTGCAGGGTTATTGCTGAGATGTGGTGCCTGCACTACAAATCCACTGCTTCTGTGACCAGTTTTCCACTTTTTTTTTGATAGAATAGACATAAATTGAAGGGGGGGACAGAGGGAGAAAGATAGACACCTGCAGACCTGCTTCACCACTTATGTACATGTGGGGAGCCGGGGGCTCGAACTAGGATCCTTGCACTTCATACTATATGCACTTAACCTGGTATGCCACTGCCTCGACCCCACATTCATATTCCTTATTGGCAATTAATAACTCCTTTCTGTGCTCTCTAAGCAATCAAGTCAAGTTATTTTTTCAAGCTATCTTAATACAAATTATAGTAAAACATTACATACAGTAAGTTGTATGATAGGATAGATACATGTGTGCTCAAACATAGAATCTTCTAATTGCATCAGTTGGAAAAAATGTGATGGAAATAGATCTAAGAATGTTTGCAAATATTAGCTCAAGTGATCTCTATGCCAAATAGTTAAGATGGAAATTCTCATTCCTATTTCATAGATAAGGAAACTGTGGCTCCCATAGTTAAGTATAATATGCCCTTGATCACATGGTTACTAGGTGGCAGCCCTGTTTCCACCTAAGCTCTTGCCTACAAATCCCTTAGTCTAATTCTATTAGGTAACTGAATTGATTATTTTTTTCTAGTAGCAAGCTACAGAATTCAGTTGTGATTAATAATGAAAAAGTATAGTGGGTAAATTGCACAACTCCCAAAAAGGCTGGAGAGCTAGATATGAAGGATCTATCAAATCTCTCAGAAAGTGTAGGAAAAGAAAATACTCATTGTTAAGCAGCTAAGAATACAAGCAGGGAAGGAAATGTGATGATTTCTCAATGACATCACTACTAGTCTACTAACACAAGTTTTCTGTAGTCACTACCTCTACACTGGAGATAACTGTGAACATGTCTAAGACAATTGTCCCTGATGTACTGTGTAAGAAAGTCAACAGGAGTATAGCCAGGGGCAGAAAAGCAAATCATTTTTTCAGCTTTTTAAACTTTAATTTCAGCTTTTTCAATATCTTTGTTACTAACAGTAACAAAGACCATAAGATGAGGGAGAACACAAAACATAGGAAAGAGATTCAGAAATAGGGTGCCCAGAATGGATGGCAATTATTCTCTAAAAAACTACTCTTTGGCTACTCCACATCAATATATATTTTATCACTCACACTTTTTCTTCCTCTAAAAGATAATAATAAAAATAATAAAATAATTAAAATAATATGACCACCCTATCTGCTCAAAAAGCATACCATGTCTCCTTCCAAAGACCCAGTTAATGAATTTAGCTATAAGTCCAAGATCCTCTCTAGCACAGCTACTTTTCAATATTCTGTAAGCTCACCCAAACATCAAAAGCTGAGAAAATGAGAAGAATTTATGTTAAGATGTATAAACACACATGAGACACAGAAGTAATAAAATATGGGCATATGGGCAGAGGACCAGGAAATAGCTTACCCAGTAGAAAGTACACTTTACCATGAGCAAGAGTTGAAGTCCTCACCATCACAATAGCATACCATATGCACAGTCCCCAGGAAAAACTCCACAAACAGCGGCACACTCTTTGATATCTCTTCTTTTCTTCTCTCCTTTCCTCCTCCCTCTCCTCCTTCTTCTCCTCCTCCTCCAACCTCTTCTTTCCTTTTCTCTCCTCTCTTCTCTCTCTCTCTCTCTCTCATAGAAACGTGATTATAGCAATAACTATCTATTGCCTTCTTAACCCTAAGACAGCAGGAACCTCCCACTTCCTCTATAGAGCCTATATTTCCCCGAGTCCTGGAATCTCTAGGGTGGGGCTTACTTTCCTGCATATTTCTTTCAATTCATACCAAATGATATTGTATCCGATGATCCCAACCTAATCAACATAATGAGTACCACCTCAGCATGCTTCACTTCAGTCTGTGTCCAGAGACATCAGGCATGGAATGTCAACCCTTCACCCTCATTACTCAGGTGAGACCTTACCTTTCATAGTATTCTATAATTCCATTCCAGGTTATTCACTTCCTAGCAAAGTCCCAAAACCTATAGAACAGGTCCCATGAGACAGAGCATATGTTCACATGTATCCATAAATCAAGGCAAAATATATGCCTGAAAGCAAAAGTACACAATAGTCTACAATGAGTCAGTATAAAGTTCCTAATGAAATAGTATCTAATTAGACTTAGATACCCTCCTCATCTATTCCCTATTACAGTTCTCATACTCCCTCCAAAGCTAACCTTAGCAAAGCAAGGACTGCAAAAGCTAAATAAGGGTAAGAGACTAGCAGACTTTAATGATGATTCTTTAATCACTATCAGGCCACCCGATCAGCTGGGGCCCTTTTCAGGAGTTTGAGATTCCCAAACAGACAAGATGGGCCTAGACCTCGAATAAACCCCTCTCCCCAATATTACCAGTCATATCTATCAGGAACAATACAATAGACCCCTTTGTGGGCCCCTCATAGGACCTTGCCCTCAACTTGGATCAACAATGATAGAGAATGTTCCATCTTCCGAAGGGAGGATGGACAACATACTCTATGCTACCCCTGAGAAAGATGGGTCGCTATTGGGGCATCTTGGAATGTTCCTGCTTATGACCGCAGCATATGAGCTCAGATCTAGAGGGATGCAGAGGTCACATAGGCTCCTAAGCTGAATATGGGCCCCAGATCACATGAAATCATTGGGTTTTACAGTCAACAATATCTATACCCCTTTCCCATATTAAGGAGCTACTCTCTTCCTTGATCCAGCTTTCTGTGCCTTTTCCAGCCATGCCATCATATCCCAGACAATAACTTGGATCCACATGCATATCAGATTTCAGGCTCAGGCAAAAAAAGAAAAAAAAACTAGTATAGCTGCAGGCCCTTTGGAATATAACTAAAATATGCCTACTACCTATCTACAAAATGTAGTACCCCTCAACTCTTCATCTGCACTATTCCAGCCTTTAGGTTCATGATTGGTCAACAATCTGTTTGGCTTTGTATGTTAACTCTTTTCAGTCACCAAGTTCTAGCTGCTAGCATGATGCCAACCAGACTTCCTTGGACAGAGGATGCCACCAATGTGTCCTGGAGCTCCACTTCCCCAGAGCCCCACCCTACTAGGGAAAGAGAGAGGCAGGCTGGGAGTATGGACCGACCTGTCAACACCCATGTTCAGCAGAGAAGCAATTACAGAAGCCAGACCTTCCACCTTCTGCATCCCACAATGACCTTGGGTCCATACTCCCAGAGGGTTAAAGAATAGGAAAGCTATCAGGGGAGGGGATGGGATACAGAGTTCTGGTGGTGGAAATTGTGTGTAGTTGTACCCTTCTTATCCTATGGTTTTGTCAATGTTTCCTTTTCATAAAAAATAATTTAAAAAATGAAACATGTTTACGAGGACCAGTGGAATCACATGTGTATGAGACTCTAATGCAAAAAATAAATAAGAAGAAAGAAAATCTGTGCAGATTCTATAGTCACTTACAAAAAAAAAAAAAAAAACCAGAAAACTACCGCTAGTATCTTTTCACTTTCCTCCTCCATATCTGACTTCAGAGGTTCACTTTTATCCTTCCCCTCAGCTAACCACACTTATTAACCCAGTAAAATGACCCAAACACTCATTACTGGATAAGTGAAGATATAGATATAGTCTGTCATTAAGCTTTACTACTAGAGAAGTACAAAGCATCCTCTGAGTTCCATATTTTTTTCTTGCTGCTATATTCTATAGCATTAACCAAGTAGAAAAGATTATTCTAGCTGGTTCTAACATAGCATACAGATTCAGTGAAAATTAACCTCCATTTCCCCTCCTTAATCAACTGGCCTCAAAACCTTCCTTTGAGTCTATAAGTATGAACTTAGGAGCTGTTTATAAACGTAGCACCTCAGCTTGAAAATGTGCTGCAGTTTGGTTCACCCAGACATATGACTAAGCAAATCATGTAACACACATCATGGTACAATTCAGAACCATTGTGTGTCATCGACAAACATCTATCCTCTATGAAGCAAGTTAAGAGCTTTTTTCTTAATAGACTAATAAATTGACTAGGAGAAAATAGCCTTAATATCAAATTCCAGAGTGTATCTGCAGTGTTTCTTCTAATGGGACTTAATATAGTCTTCATATAGCATCCCAGTTTGTTGAAGACACTTCAAGTAATGGGCAAAAAGTATGCTCTGGCAACCAGAAAAATTCCCTCAGGAAAACAAATGCAGTTGCTGGCAATTGGAGTTTTTGACATGGTGAGGAGGTGAGACCCTGGCAGCACCTACTACTCCCGGCAAGTAATATCAAGCAGCACAAACAAGTATGTTTGCTTCAAAATGAAGAGACCCTTTAAAATCTCAGGGGGGGTTGTTTGTTTGTTTGTTTGTTTGGGTGTTTTGTTTTGTTTTGTTTTTGGTCACCTCTGAGTGGTCACTAGTCTGGGATGACTTTCAAATATATATACAGAGGGAAAGACACCACACTACTGAAATTTCTTTCAATAAAATGGGGGGGGGGTGTTAGATTTGAACCTGAGCCATACACATGGAAAAGGACCACACTAACAAAGTGAGTTATTTTTCCTAAATGTTTGTCTTTCCTATAAAGGATGCAATTCTTAGCAGATATAAAAACAAATTGCAGGGACATGGCTTGAGTGCACATGTTACAATGTGCAAGGACCCAGGCTCAAGCCCCTGCTCCCCACCTGTAAGAGGAAAGCTTTGCAAGTGGTGGAGCAGTGTTGCAGGTGTCTCTCTTTCTCTCTCCCTTTCTATCATCCCTTTCTCTCTCAATTTCTGGCTGTCTCTATCTAATAAGTAAATAAAAATATATTTTTTAATCTTTTTAAATTCCAAACCACTGCACCAATCCAACACACATCACTGAGTAACTAAGGCCTATACTGTCATGGATGTAGCTCCCATTTGTGGCAAACATAAGTCTAGAACGTCTGTTACTTTATACTCTCCACATCATATCAACATAGTCATTAATTTTATGGATGAGCCTTTGGAATGACCAGATTAAGTTCCTTAGACATTAATTTATGGCTTAAGATCACAATGCACACAATACCAAGGCAAAGTATTTTGCTATTCACATCAAACCTGTGAAAGATGTCACAGATGCTACAGATACATTGATAAGGAGGGAAGAAATGGAGATCCAGGGAGTTGTGAAATGGTAGTGCACAAGACTTGTGATCCTAAGGCCACATATGCCGGGGTTGAACAGTATTCTGATGGAAATAAATGTTTTTTTAAAAAAAAGTTCTTCAGGATTTCTGTGACTTCCAGATGCATGGCTATGGAGTCAGAGCCATTTCAGATCCTCTGGTAAACTAGGAGAAAAAAAATAACCTGAAAACTCAACAAAATACAATAAGGATTTCTTCAGAAACTAACAAAACTACAGTCACCAAATTGCAGATGCTATGATCCCATCCTGAACTTCCTGGTTAGATGATCTCACCAATGTGTTCCAGAATCTCACCTCTCCAGAGCCCTACCCCACTAGGGAAAATATAAACAGGCTGGGGATATGGATCAACCTATCAACATCCATCTCTAGCAGATAAGCAACTGCAGAAACCAAAACTCCCACTTTCTGCACACCAAAAAGAATTTTGGTACATACTCCCAGATGAGGAGAAATGGTAGGGAAAGATGACAAGAGGGCTCTGAACCCCAATTTTATCAGGACTGTGAGAAAGAAGAAAAAAAGGAAAGATACTCTCAAAAGCAGTAAAAGGTATAGGTATGATTTAGAAAGGAAGAGAAGGCAGGACCATAGAAAAAAATTATATATATGTATGTAATATAGAAGTAACAGTCAACTCATCTGTGATTTGGGAGAACTACTGCAGTTTCCGATGGAGGGAATGAGGATGTGAAACTTTGATGGTGCAAAAAGTGTAGAATTATACCCCTGTTGTCTTATAATTTTGTAAATCAATTAAATCACTAATTTTTAAAAAAAGCTCTTCAGTGTTAGAAATAAAGGCATATCTATATGCTTCAATAAAGACATATCTGCAATATTTTAACCAATGTTATCCGATATTAAGCATTTGATAATTCATCAGCATTTTCCAAGGCCTATCTATACTAGAGTTATGTTGAATGGGACATGTAAGACTCAACATTGCTGACACTTGAGTAGTTTACTCATCTCCAATTCCTGTAGTGATGTGGTTTTGTCTTTCACTACTCTCTTGGCAGTGATTTTCACTTGGTCCTATTATGTCAGGAGGCATTATGGGTTCCTTCCATTTCTGATGACATATATATCCCAGCAATATACTTATGAATTAACTAAAGAAGGGATATATCTTCAGTCCCACTAGATCAACTATAAGACAGATTTGTTTCATCAGGTCTCTATAATCATTGTGTTCTGGGTCTCCAAGAGAAAAATAAACAGAAATAGAGGCATCACACTCTCAGATTTCAAACTATATTATAAGGCCTCATAATAAAAACTGCCTGGCACTGGAACAAAAATAGATATAAAGACCAATGGAACAGAACTGAAAGCCCAGTAATAAACCCCCAAACCTATGGATATCTAATTTTTGATAAGGGGCCCAAACTATTAAATAGAGGAAGGAGGGTCTCTTCAATAAATGGTACTGGGGAAACTAGGCTGAAACATGCAGAAGAATGAAACTGAACCACTTTATCTCACCAGAAACAAAAGTCAACTTCAAATGGATCAAGGACCTAGATGTTAGACCAGAGGAAGGGGTGGAAAGAGGGGAGAGAGAAAGAGAGACACTTTCAACACTGCTTCACCACTCTTGAGGCTTTCCCTTTGCAGAAAGGGACTTTGGGGGGAGTGGGGGAGTGGCTTGAGTCCAGCTTCTTCCACATTGTAACATGTGTGCTCAATTGGGTGCACCACTGCCCAGGCCCCAAAATAAGATTTTAAAAGTTTTCACCACAAGAAAGAAAAATTTACATCTATGTATAGTGATGGATACTCTCTATTGGGATGCCAGAGAAGTCATGATGTATTTTTTCCATATTTTTCTATCTAAAAATGCATCATGACTTTTCTGATAACCCAACAGATTTACTATGGCAATCATTCAACTTATATACAGATACCTAATAATCATGCTGTATATCTGAAACTAACAGGTTATTTGTCAATTATACCCGAATTTAACTCTAATTGGTATTCTGGGGCATGCTACTCTCTATCTTTATAAATAGAACTGGGGATGGTATATGATGTTTAGAATGGGTCATAAGGTGAATTAGAATTACTCTGCAAGACAATCATTGCAGGGCTTTCACAAAAGACAAGAAGGGTGCTTTATCCCAGGGAAGGAGGAGACTCATAAGTTTAGGGGTTCATTTATAGTGTGAATTATTAAAATGCTTCCCTCTATCCCTACCCTATTTCTAAGGTTTAATCTTCTTTTTACCAATACATTTTCATGCCAAGGGAAAAAAATTCAACTGGTGGGAGGGGGGGTGTCAATTATATTTATTTTCTTTTTTTGGTCTTGCCACTAGCCTACCATGCTCCACTATTCCTGATAGACATTTCTTGGGTTTTGTTTGTTTGTTTTTGTTTTTAGAGAGAGTGTGATAAACACTGAGGGAGAGAGATAAAGAGCAAAATGGGGAGACACTTGCAGCACTGCTCCACTGTTCATGACTGGGGAACTTAAACCCAAGTCCTCATGCATAATAACATACACATTTTACCAGATATGCCACAACCTGGCCCCTTACTTTGAATTTCTTCAACAATCTGACTGCAAATAAAAAGATATTATCAAAAGGTAACCCCTTTTAGTCCAGGAGATAGCCTACCTAGTTGAGTGCATTGTTAACATGCACATGGTCTAGGGTTTATTTATTTATTTTTAAAATCAGGCCAATGCTTATTAGCATGATCAAGCCATTCTTTTTTTGTTTGTTTTGTTTTTTGTGGGGTTTTTTTTGTTGTTGTTGTTATTGGATAGAGACAGAAATTGAGAGAGAAGGGGGAGATAGAGAGAAAGAGAGACAGAGAGACACCTGCAGACCTGCTTCACCGCCTGTGAAGTGACTCCCTTGAAGGTGAGGAGCCGGGGGTTGGAACCAGGATCCTAACCGGTCCTTGTGCTTTGTGACATGTGCACTTAACCCACTGAGCTACCGCCTGACTCCCCAGTGGTCCAGGGTTTAAACCTCTGCTTCCCATTTACAGGGGGAAAACTTCATAGCAGTGCAGCAGGTCTAAAGTTGTCTCTTTTTCTCTCTCCCTCTCTATATTCCCCCTTCCTCAATTTCTGTCTTATAAAAAAAAAATGGTAGTCCCATTCTAAAGTGAATAATTTAGACCTTAGGGTGTATTCTTTTAAAAAAAAAAAAAATCTGCCTAGCAACATTAGAAGCAGCCAGTCCTAACATTCATTTGTTCATCAGTTACTATTCTGAGTCAAAATTAATAGAAAGCTGTGTTGGCTTATTTAAACTAGGAGTATATTTATTGAAAGGACATAGAATAGTCATGAAAGCTAAAGGTGCATGTTCAGAGCTAAAAAGCTAGCAGTAGTAATAAAACTCAGCAGAGATATAGTCTAATGAGAACACTACTCTCGCTGCTGGGATCTGGACACCACAGTTCCACTGAAGACACTCCAATCAGCAGATAATAGATCCATGATTGGCACTGCTGCCACCATTCCCCAGGAACTCAAGTCTTTCCACAACTGTCACAAAAACACATTCCTAATCATTATCTCAACTCTGAATTATGGGCATCCAATGTGTAGAATCTAGTATACATATCTATATTCTTACTGTAAAGAAGATTTTTGGAAATGTTCAGTTTTGTAGTAAGTAGCAGGCTGTCTTAAGATTCAAAACATTACAGAATACTACTAACAGAGGGGAGAGATTTAGACAATAAGGATTTATCAAAACAACAACTATGTCTAACAGAAACAAATAGACACAGAAGTGGTTTTCTAGAATTGATGATAATATATAAAATAAATAGCTTTGCATGAAATTGTTGAGGTTAATATAGTCAATACTAGTGAAGATGTGGGGAAAACTGGAAGGGGTGTAGGAGGACTTTCTGGAGAGCAATAAGACAACACATACCCCCCAAGCCTTTTCCTTTCTTCTTTAGTACCTATTAACATTTCAAAAAAATTATAGTAAATATCATTTTATTGTCAGAAAATAAAGTCATTACTAAAAAAAATTAATTAATGCTACCTTCAGGCAAAACACAGGCTCATTCTATCTTTTCTTCTAGAGACATCAATCACATTTTTTTTACCCTACATTCATGTATTCATTCAGCAACTGTTCATTCATCACTTTTGTGTCTATCTCATAAAAGAACAATTAAGTGCACATGGCACGAAGCACAAGGACTGGCATAAGGAACCCAGTTTGAGCCCCCAGCTCCCCACCTGCAGGGGAGTCGCTTTACAGGCGGTGAAGCAAGTCTGCAGGTGTCTGAATCTTTCTCTCCCCCTCTGTCTTCCCCTCCTCTCTCCATTTCTCTCTGTCCTATCTAACAACGATGACATCAATAACAACAACAATAATAACTACAACAACAATAAAAACAAGGGCAACAAAAGGGAAAATAAATAAATAAAATTTTTAAAAAAGAACAGGAAAGCTTTCAAGGGAGGGGATGGGATATGGGACTGGTGGTGGAAATTGTGTAGAATTGTACCTGTCTTATCCTATCGTCTTGTTGATATTTTTTATTTTATAAATAAATTAATAACAATAAAAAAGAAGTTGGTAGTCATAAAAATTATAATTTTGCTGATTACATCTTTTAATTGATAGGAAAACTTAAATTGCATTGACATCTTCAAGTTGTCAAGTTGAACTTGATTTGACATCTCAAGTACCCAGAGGTCTTATAGATAGATACATTCTGATTGCCTGGCTACTAATTCAGGTGCTAGTGAATAAAACTTGTATAAAACATAGAGTCCCCAGGTATTATGAGCTGAAGACTCAAGGATGTATACACTTCTAAAGTGCCAAATTCATTGCAGACTCACAGCAAATACTACCCAAAGCATATCTAATAACAGAACTAGAGTTGCTAAATCACTGTTCACAGACAACACAAAGATCACCTGCAATGCAAATACTGTATTATAAGGTAGGCCCATTTTACCACTAACCACAGAGCTCCGGGTATTTGGTTTATGGGTGTCTAGCACTGACAGAATGAGGACCTATCAAAGAGTTATGTGAGGAATGTCAATTCCTATTTAGTCTGGGATTTCATTCCCCCCCCCCCATCATTAAATTCTTGATAGTGCCTTTGTTCTTTGAAATTCTTTTTAGACAATCCAAAAATTTTAGCAGTAATTTCAAGGAGGCTCCTGGCATGTGTTCTAGATTGCTCTGTACATTAAAGTGATAAATCAAGGGATTTATTTCCTCAATAGGTCAAAATCATCATTATCTTCTTCTTGCCTTTTGGAGGAAAAGAACTTTATCCTTTGGTGTGATTTATTCTTTTCATGGGCAGCCATTCAACACTGAGCTATTGTTTCAGAACAGGGAAAATGTATTCCTTTTACAGGTTTATTCCTTCAACTGGAATTTGTTTAAGTAGGTTCCACTGCACAAACACAAAAAGCCCTAATACATGCAGACTGGGTCGGCCTCATGCCATCAGATGTCACTGCTGATGGGTGATGGCACTTATATAGATTTACACAACAAAAACTACATTAAAAATGTTAAGGTGGTGAGACAAAGACACAAAGGCCTCGAAATTCACAGCTCAGGATTTAAACATACTATATCTAAGAGGAATGGAGTGCATTAGGGTAATGGGAAGGTGACAGCCTTCCCTATTATACCTACAGTGCTAGACACTTAATCCCTAACTGAATTTCCTGGTGGTGCTTGCTTTGTCTCATTCTTGGGGGCTTATGTTTTTTAATGACATTATTGTTGTGTAAATGTTCTTGTTTTATAAAGTAATTTCAGGTTGATTATCATCTGTTTATGCAATTAGTGTAATTATACCTAATTACAGAGAAGAAACAACATATATAATTAGTTCATTAGAGGTATAACTGTGATATGTAATGATTTTTAAATACTTATGAAACTTTGTTAACAAATATTCCATGAATGTAGAAGCAAAATATTTAGATGCTAGCTCTTTTATATTCTCTATATATTGTTTCATATACTTAATAATTGGATTTACTTTGTGTCAAGTTTAGTGCTAAAAATTATAGTGCTATTGCTGAAGTGATACAAATATAAAAACTGTGCTTAGAAAAATTAGACTCTAGTGTTTTCTGTAAGGCCTGATTTTGTAAGTCTCTCTACTATTAAGATTTCTTACTAACAGACTGTCACTCTCAGGTGAATTTTTACAGTAAAGTTATAGGCCAGGTAAAGAGATTTACATGACATATAATACCCACATGTGTTATGTAACATTCCTAACAAGCTAATAATGTTGCCCCTTTCACTCTTGTGTTTGATGTCTCCATTTTATTCTAACTAAAGGGAACTAAAAGATGAACTAAAAATGGTTTGACAATAAAAAAAAAAAAAGAGTAGGTCACGAATTGAGCTGTTGCATGACTTCAAAGCTAACCAAGAATTTTATGATGTACAGTTGCAAATAGTTGCTGAGAGAAAATATAAACTGATGTCAAACATACAGAACACATACTAATATCCCCACTTATTTACTAAGTTCCTATCTCTGTTTTTGGTCACTTAGAAAAATATTATTTAACTATTGCTTCCTTCATCAAAATATTGAATCTAAAAAATGCAATATAAATAAACCAGATGCAGAGATTTGCTGCTTTTGAATTATATGGTACATTCTCCCATGTGGCTAAAAACCATAAACTATCCTCAATTATTGCTTACTGCTGAGACAATGATTAGAGGGGTTAATTTACACCACTGGAAATTTTAAGCAATAAGATCATAAAAGCAACACTTTAAATGTTGGTAGCACATTGCTATAAAAATGATACTTTTCTTACTTTGGTAGATAATAAGTTTAAGAACAATCATTTTTTTTCTATTTCATTAGGCCAGTAAGTATTCTCAACATCTGGCTTATAAACAAACATATGAAAATGGAACTTGAGGCTCAGTTATTACTGAACTGTCAACTTACATTTTTAGCCTTTCAGCTAAGACACCTAAACTTGTAGAATCACTTTAGTCACATATAGCACACAAGTTTCTTTTTATCATTGAAACAAAAATATTGTTAATAATTCAAGTGAAAAAAAAACACTTCTGCTTATATTTTTACTTAAGATCAGCTGGAATTGACATTACTTTGAGGAGAAAAGACAACTAATTTTATTTTACTCAGTTATCAAAATAAATAAAGTTTGCCCCATCAATTCAATCATTGACATAAAAGTAAATTACAGCATATCTTTGTGGATAAAGTATATATGTATTTAAATTTTCTTTAAAAAGGAACTTGAAGGAGTCAGGAATTGTCTCACCTGATTAAGCTTACAGTTACCATGCCTGAGGGACAAGTGTAAGTTCCCTGGTCACCATTTAAGAGCACCTGAACCTCCCCAAATGATTAAATAGGGGAAGGAGGATAGCTTCAATAATGGTGCTGGGAAAACTGGGTTGAAACATGCAGAATAATGAAACTAAGCCACTTTATCGCACCAGAAACAAAAGTCAACTCCAAACAGATCAAGGACCTGGATGTTAGAACAGAAACTATCAAATACTTAGAGGAAAACACTGGTGGAACACTTTCCCACCTAAACTTCAAGGGCATCTTTAGTGATACAAACCCAATTGCAAGGAAGACTATAACAAAAACAAATCAATGGGACTACATCAATTTGGAAAGCCTCTGCACAGCAAAAGAAACCTTCATTCAAAGAAAGAGACCCCTCAAAGAATGGGAGAAGATCTTCATATGCTATACATCAAGCAAGAGGCTAATAACCAAAACATATAAAGAGCTCACCAAACTTAACAACAAAAAAGCAAATGACCCCATCCAAAAATGGGCAGAGGATATGAACAGAATATTCACTTCAGAAGAGATCCAAAAGGCCAACAAACATGAAAAGTTATCCCAGTTCACATATTGTTAGAGAAATGCAAATAAAGAGAACAATGAGAAACCACCTCACCCCTGTGAGAATGACATACATCAGAAACAAGAACAGCAGCAATAAATGCTGAAGAGATTGTGGGGACAAAGGAACCTTCCTGCACTGCTGGTGAGTATGTAAACTTGTCTCACCCCTGTGGAAAGCAATCTGAAGAACACTCGCAAGGCTAGAAATGGACCTTCCTTGTGACCCAGTAATTACTCTCCTAGAGATGAATTATAGATATCCAAAGGACTCCATAACACCCATCCAAAAAAATATGTGTACACCTATGTTCATAGCAGCACAATTCATAATAACCAAAACCTGGAAGCAACCCAGGTGCCCAACAATAGATGAATGGCTGAGAAAGTTGTGATGTATATACACAATGGAATACTACTCTGCTATTAAAAGAATAATGAACCCACTTTCTCTGACCCATCTTGGATAGGACTAGATGGAATTATGTTAAGTGAGCTAAGTCAGAAAGACAAAGATGAGTATGGGATGTTCCCAATCATAAAAAGAAGTTGAGAAAGAAGAACAGAAAGGGAAACTGAAAGCAGAATCTGACTGAGTTTGGAGTGCTGCACTAAAGTAAAAAGAAGTAAAGGTAGATGGTCAGGTTCATTGTGGGGGGAAGGAAGGGGGGGACACAGACCTTTGGTGATGGGAATGGTGTTAATATACACTCTTACTTACTTACAGTCTCACAAGTCACTATTTAAAAAAATTAATAATAAATAAATAAGCACCAGTACAGGAGAGGTTTAAAGTGTAGTGGAGCAGAGCTGTGGTGTCTCCTCTTGCTCTCTCACCCTCTAACTAAAAAAGGGAAAGAAAGAGGGAGGGAGAGAGAGAGAGATCACTGATAATGTTAGAATAATTCAATGGATCTCTCTCTATATTGTTACCAGTAATCTCTATCAGGAACAACACAATAGACCCCTTTGTGGGCCTCCATAGGACCTTGCCCTAAACTTGGATCAACAACGGCAGAGAATGTCCCATCCTCCAAACGGAGGATGGACAACATACTCTATGCTACACCTGAGGAAGATGGGTCGATATTGGGGCAGATTGGAATGTTCCTACTCATGACCACAGAACGTGAGCTCAGATCTACAGGGATGCAGAGGTCACACAGGCGCCTAAGCTGAATATGGGCCCCAGACCACATCAAATCAGTGGGGTTTACAGTCAACAATATCTATACCCCTTTCCCATATTAGGGAGCTACTCTCTTCCCTGATCCAGCTTTCTGTGCCTTTTCCAGCTATGATATCATCTCCCCAGACTATAACTTGGATCCATCTGCATATTAGATTTCAGGCTCAGGGGAAAAAAAGAAAAAAAAAAACTTGTATAGCCACAGGCCCTTTGGAATATAACTAAAATATGCCTACTAGCATCTACAAAATGGAGTACCCCTCAACTATTCATCTGCACTATTCCAGCCTTTAGGTCCATGATTGGTCAACAATTTGTTTGGCCTTGTATGTTAACTCTCTTTTCAACCACCAGGTTCCAGATGCTAGCATGATGCCAACCAGACTTCCCTGGACAGACAACCCCACCAATATGTCCTGGATCTCTGCTTCCCCAGAACCCTTCCTCACGAGGGAAAGAGAGAGACAGGCTGGGAGTATGGATCAACCTGTCAACGCCCATGTTCAGTGGGGAAGCAATTACAGAAGACAGACCTTCCACCTTCTGCATCCCACAATGACCTTGGGTCCATACTCCCAGAGGGTTAAAGAATAGGAAAGCTATCAGGGGAAGGGATGGGATACGGAGTTCTGTTGTTAGGAATTGTGTGGAGTTGTACCCCTCTTATCCTATGGTTTTGCCAATGTTTCCTTTTTATAAATAAAAAATTTAAGGAAAAAAAAAAAGAAGAAGAATGCAATGGATAACCCTACAGGAAAGGGAATGGAAGGGAAGTGGAGGGGAGGGGTGGGGAGAGGAGGGCACAGGAGGGAAGGGGAAGGAAGGGGAGGGAAGGAAAAAGGAAGGAAAAAGGAAGGAAGGAAGGAAGGAAGGAAGGAAAATAGAGAAAAGAAGGGAGAGAGGGAGGGAGGGAGGGAAGATGAAGGGAGGGACGAAGGAAGAAAAGAAGGAAGGAAGAAAGGAAGGACCATGTGCCATGCTTTGCAGCTTTTTCATTCTCTCATGACACCACAATGCCTTGCATTAAAAAGGTGTTATATAGTATGTAGCTGTTGATTGAAGTCAGTTAACAAAAAATTAAAATATATAACTAATTGTCCCATAGAATTAACCCATTTGGGAATTTTTTTTTTCCTATTATCTCCTTCTTACTCTTCTTATGAGAAATAATTGGTACTAAAAGAGTCAAATATGGGGCTGGGTAAGTAAACTGATAAGTAAACACATTACAGTTTGCAAGGGCCCTGGTTCAAGCCCCCAGTTGCCACCTGCTGAAAAGATGCTTCAGGAGAAGTGAAGCAGTGCTACAAATATCTTTGTCTCTCTTTATCTCTATATCCCTCTCTACTATCAGCTTTTACCTCTATGAAAAATAAATTTAAAAAAAAATCACACTGTCCTCCTTTTTAATATATAAAATCATGTAAGACAGAGCTTTAATAAAGTATCTGACACAAAATAATCATCAAAAATGTTGGTCCAGGGGCCAGGTGGTGGCAAACCTGATTAAGCACACACATGACAATGTGCAAGGACCTGGGTTCAAGCCCCTGGTCTCCACCTCCAGGCAGAAAGCTTTATGAATGGTACAGTGGGGCTGTAGGTGTCTCTCTCCTTCTCTATCTCCTCCTCCCTTCTCAATCTCTCAGTCTCTATGCAATAATAAGTAAATAAGTAACATTTAAAAAAATATATTGGTCCATGAAGGAAAAGAAAAAGATAATATATTCCCTTAAAAAGTCTGAAAGCCATTATGAAAAATGCCACTAGGCCATCATAGTAACTAAAAAAAGAAACCAGGGTCCGGGAGTCCGGCTGTAGCGCAGCAGGTTAAGCACACGTGGCGCAAAGCACAAGGACCGGCATAAAGATCCCGGTTCGAGCCCAGTTTCCCCACCTGAGGTGAGTCGCTTCACAAGCGGTGAAGCAGGTCTTTGTCTCCCCCTCTCTGTCTTCCCCTCCTCTCTCTGTTTCTCTCTGTCCTATCCAACAAGGATGACATCAATAACAACAATAATAAAAAAACAACAAGGGCAACAAAGGAATAAATAAATATTTAAAAAAGAAGAAGAAGAAGAAACCAGGGTCCATCTTGGTCCTGGCAAAGTCTAACAAATAACAGATACTTACTAATGACTAGCTTTCTCTCCACCCCTTAGAGATTCACAGTAGGAGACTTTTAGAAAGAACCTACCTGACCAAAAAAGATTAATACATTCTACCAAGGAACCCTCTGCTGGATCTCAAAATTCACCCTCTACTCACTGTTGTCTTCTGTACCAGAGGTATGAAAAAAAAAAAAAAAAAAAAAAAGCCCAA
The DNA here is from genome assembly GCF_950295315.1 of Erinaceus europaeus. Taxonomy (NCBI): domain Eukaryota; kingdom Metazoa; phylum Chordata; class Mammalia; order Eulipotyphla; family Erinaceidae; genus Erinaceus; species Erinaceus europaeus. The sequence goes on from NC_080163.1 coordinate 137,108,307, forward strand.
CTAGAGAGATGCAAAGAAATCTGCATGCTATGGAAAGGAGACTGGGTAAAAGATAAACTTGGAGGAAGAGGGAAGAACATAACTGCTAAGCAGTTAAGCCAAAATATCCCTTTAACTTTCCTGCCTCACCCATAATATTTTTAAAATATTATGTATTTAAAATGTATTTATCAACTTGCAAGTGGCACTGATTTATAAAAGGTGATACCAAAAAAAGTAAATCTTTTTCCCTATCTGAATTTTAGAATTGGGGGGACAAAGTTTAAAGTAAGGAATGAGTTGTATAAAACCAATTATTATCTTCACCTAATAAGTATCTATAGCATAGCCATATGACTGTGACACTGTATATGACTGGTCTCAGCATATAAGGTATTTCTTTTTTATCCCTGTGGCCTAGACATGAACCCTAATATATAGATAAGTGACGCTCTGAATGTGTGCTTCTTAGACAGTACAAGTTTACTGACTTGCTTAGGTTATACCTAGCTTTGGGGGTGGCTCATGTCCCTACCTTCAAATCTACAAAAGGCCTAAGCCAGATAAGTTGGAGTTTCACAGATTGTACTGACAGCCAAGTGATTAAACAGAAGCATCAACAATTTCTAAATCCAAGACTACCAGCAGTCTGATTGGTACAGTCATAAAAAGCCTTGAATAATGTCCTAAAAGGGAATGAGGTAGAAAGTGCTGACCATCACTAAATCACATTAAATCTTTTTATGCATATCAAATAAAGAATGTATTGTTTATCTTTGGAATTAGATCAGTATGTGTAAAAACTATGATAAATTCTAGAAAGTTTGGCACTAAAATGACTGGATATTTCTGTCTTTCATAAAAAAGGTCCATAGTCTCTAACACAACAAGATATTAAAATTTGAAAAGTTCTTTTCCATATTGTGTCCTGTAAACCATTAGTTTAGAAATTGGAGATTAAAAATGGAAACATTTCCCTAGCTTCATACTAATGTGGCATTTACACATTCTTCCATACTGTTTGAATGTACTCACCAGACTGGCATCCATTCTAAGCACAGTGTAAAGTCTAGAAAAGCATTTTATTCTTTCCAGGTGTGCTTGACTGGCTTATTTATGGTCTGACTTCCTTTCATAGTGTGAGAAACCTTAGCTTTCTGCCAGCTGCAAAGGATTGTTAAGAAGAAGCATTTTTAAGTTAAAATATATATAGCAATGCTTCTTTCCTTCTCACTCTCTCTATAACACTTCATGCAACTTCTTGCATTGGTTAGTTCATGACATGTCTAAATAGGGATTGAACTGTAGTCACCATCAAAGAAGGTGCCCCATACAGGCAATAGTATATTAACTTAATGAATACCAGAAAGGATAAGAGGGAGGGGACAGACCTGCTAACCCTTGTCAGTATCCTTCCAGAGAATACTCATCATATTCACTGGAAACAGAAATACACATACACATACCCCTCATGCATTTTTTCCTTGTCTCTGGTTCAAGAGAAACCAGGGCCATCACAATTAAGTACCAAGGAAGATAACACCTGATTTGCAGAGAGGTCATATGGTGCTTATGGATTAAATACACTGCCACATAAACTAAGTTCCTACTCATGACTAACATCAGAAGGTACTCAACAGTCTAATGACATAAGCAGTCACAATTAAGGACTACTGGGGCTGGGTGGTGGCACACCTGGTTAAGCGCACATGTTACAGTGTACAAGGACCCAGATTCAAGCCCCTGGTACCCACCTGTAAGGGGGGGAAGCTTCATGACTGGTGAGGCAGGGCTGCAGGTATCTGTCTCTCTGTCTCTCTCCCTCTCTATCTCTCTCCTCTCCTCTCTCGATTTCTGACTGTCTAACAAATAAATAAAGACAATTAAAAAACATTTAAGGACAGCTATTTCTTTTTTAATGACCATGCTACAATTTGAATATATATACATAAAAAGATGAAGTAATTTTGAAAAACAAATTCTTAATACTATAAAAGGAAAATAAATGTATTTGAATTTAGACAATGTGATCATACATGCAGTCAGAAGTATAATTTGGACTGCAATAATTGGTTTTACCTGTTTTAAAAAATTGCACTCAATTAGAACAACTTTCTAAATGTTTCTGAAATTACTAGAGTTTTCAAAAGTTTGAGGGAATCATTTATAACAATTATGACTTTAAAAAGAAGAAAACCAGTGAGTGACAGAAAAGATGAGACATAATTGACAATCAGCATGAAAAAGGTTGACAGGACTTGAATACTTTTAAATAAAAAATTACTAATCCAAACAACATGGATCCCAAGAAAATTTGAGTGCTTAACTAATAAGATCACAGAGTAGCTATGTTCCTTGGAAAAGAAAACTCATTTTTATTGGGAAGGCGTGGTTCAAAAAATGACTACATAATTTAGTGATCCACGGGAATCTTTGGCATTTCAAAACTTGAGTGGTGCCTTTGGAAAAAGCTCATCACAGTTCTTTTCAATCTGAGGAAGCTGGCACTCTGGATGTAGTTGTTAAACAGCCTGGCCATGCCAAAATTCATCACAGCCTTGCCCCAGGGAGGCTGCTAGCTGCCTGACCCTAGCAGCTCAGAGTGGGACTGGAACAAAAGGCTAGCATCCATTTCAAAAAGAACCCCGGAAAGCATCTGCAGGAGGATGAAGAGTGTTGAGGTAGAAGCTGGAAGACAGTGGGAGTGGGGAAAGCACTAGCTAGGGAAGGCAAAGAGAGACCAGAGAAAAGCAGGCTGAGCCAGCAGGTTTATTGGCAGAAGTCGCACACAGGATTGCTAGGCAATGGTCAATTTCCAGACAATAACAGCAGAACAATCACAAAGCAGTAAAGATGAGAGATCATGAAGAATGAATCTTCATACAGAAATGACAAAAAGAAAAGGGGGTGGGAGGGGAGGTAGGAACTGATGAAGAAAGGAGGGGAGGGGAGAGGAAAAGAAAAAGGGACTAAGGGAAGAAGCAAGGAAACAAGGAAGGAGAGGAAAGGAAAAGAAGGTAGGAAAAGAATACAGAGGAATGGGGAAAAGTTAATGGGAGAAAGTGGGGTTTATCAAAATGAATGATCAGGAATTTTTATGTTTACAAACTCTACAGTTTATCTAGGTTGGTTAATGGCATGCTATTATTTGTGTTGTCAAGAAGTACTACTGACTTTTAAAAGCATTAAAAATCTTTGTCATTTAATTTACTTCATTAATCCCATTTATTCATGTTCAACATTGCTAGCACATAATTTTAAATAGCAATAATGCCATCAAGGTTGGTATTAATGATGCTGAAGGTTATTATGCAAAATGCACACAAGGAATAGAGAGATGACAGGGCCTCACAAAATCTTTACATTAGACTAAGGGAAAGACTTGTACACATTCACCTAACTGTGATCTTAATGCAATATAACATTTTCTGTCTTCTGATGTCCCTCTAGAATTATTTGTCATTTCCCAGCATAAAAACAAAACAAAAATAAATCAAAACCTCCAAGAAGATTCTTAAAAAGAGTTAATTGATGTGTATTTAAACAACACATTGTCTTTAACCCTTTTATTAAATGATAATAACCTAATGTTATTATCAATGTTACTGTTGTTATTGCAGTTGTTGCTGGGTAGAACAGAGAGAAATCAAGAGAGGAGGGGAAGGCAAAGTGGGGGAGAGAAAGACAGATAACTGCAGACTTGCTTTATCACTTGTGAAGCAACTCCCCCTTGCAGGTGGGGAACCGGGGACTCGAACCAGGATCCTTAGGCCGGTTCTTGAGCTTCGTGCCATGTGCACTTACCCCACTGCTCTAGTGCCCGGCCCCGACACATTTTTTAAAGTTAAACACTATCATCTTTTAACGAAGTTTCTAGTATTTAATCAGTAGTACTTTTATTTCTAGGGTTTTGCTCTCTAAATAATTGAACTCTCTTAATAGCAGCTTAGGCTAGCTTTATCTTTAAACAGCGGCAGTCTCAATCAACAAATATTTATGAGTACATGGAGAATAATTATAAGTAACAATTCTAGGCATCCGGTCGTTCACTAAGTGTTATGATTTGTCTTTTATTTTATTAAACTTCACTGGACTACTGATTATTTTTTGTCCCCTAGGAAGTTGAGTCTCCAACTTGGAACAAAATCATTGATTTCCCTGAAATAACCATAGGCAAGAAGTAAGATAGGAATCTGAACTCCCAAACTCCAACTGCAACATTTCAGATCCTACAGGATGATATTGACAAATGTAAACCAGAGTTCTGGCCTTTCCTGACTCACAAAACATAAAAATAATTATGAAAACTACATAATAAAATAATATAAATAATACTTTCAGGCATAATAAATGCCAAGGAACTTTGTATTCACTTTGAAATCAGATACCACCACTCCATTAGAAACAATGATATTTCCAGTAAATTTAGTTTGCTTAAAGGTAAAGGTTAATTAAGTTAATGAATGGTAACAAGTATTTTTATCTAATGTAGGGAGGTACTCTTGGCCATTTCTTGGTTTCTGCAATTGTTCTAAAAATTTTCCAAGGAGAAACTTAAGTCTTTCAAGTACTATTCTTGAGAAAGCATTGCTATGGGAAAGCCTGGCACTTCTCATTTTTATAGTGTTTGCACAACTACTATAAAGAGTGAAGAAAGAAATTTTTGTAAGTAGCTGCCAACTACACCCTAATCCTAGACAGTTGTCTGACTTTATGAACTACTGGTCATGACAAGAAACATAGATGGTATGTTATAAGCCATCAACATTCAAGACAATACCAAGTACATCTTGCAGAGGACACAGGAAATCATACAAAGGTCCATTCCTGTCATCTTGGAAATTAAATAACAGGGATTCAGACACATTCTCACTGACTTACCAAGCTTCAACAGACTGGTTAACCCAATACTCTTGTTCAGCATACATTTCACATGCAAAGACCCTGGAGGAAGTAGTCATTTATTATAGGTCCTAAGTACTTTAGTCAGGTGACCAGCAAGCCCAGAAGTGAAAAAAGGGTAGACTCCTCAGCCATCCTGGCAGAATATCTGAAATGAACAATGTTACAGCATGTGCATTTCCTGGGAAAAGGGGGAATTTGAAGAGAAAACATGAGTTGTGAGGTAGCCTCTTAATAGGATAGCAATGATTAAATAAGAAATAAAGCACAGATCCTCTGTGCGTATTGAGAAGGTTTCTAGTTTCAGAGTTCAGAATTTCTAGCTGTACTTTCAGGTGGAATTTCTGGATACTGAAGAGATATGCCACTTGGTACAATAGGGCCAGGTGATTTCACCTTACCACTCAATTTTCAAGAAATCAAGAATAGAGTTCATTTCAGAAAATCTCTTTTCTACTCATTTTTCACTGTGATGGTTTCAGAGGTTACCAAAGTCTGTAAGGGCACAGAATATAAAAAATTGTTTCCTACTGCAGACCTGGAAGGCTGGGCCCTAGAGTCGTTAGTGGCCCATCATGAGAAACCTCTCTCCTTTTGTTATATCTGCTGGGCCTTCTGCTAAAGAACTGAATTAGACAGAGAGGAGGAGGCACTGGGGCATGGGGGATGGAAAGAAGGCTGGTGAAAGAATATATTTTCTGTCTGGATAAGGGAACAGGATTCTAGGTAATTGTTTGGTTTTCTCATTGTTCTCAGCAGCCATTCCGAGATCCACAGAGAGATTAAAAGTATCTCTCTCTCTCTTTCTCTTTCTCTCTCCTTCCCTAATTCTTCACTCTCTCCCACCCCCAGACCTTCCAAATCATCTCTCCCCACTTAATCCTTTACCTTCCCTTCTTATGGTGTTTATTCCATCCTAGAGGGGGGGAAAGTAATTTGTCTGTTTTATTTATGATGCAATGAAGGTATGCCGCACGTGTCAGGATAGCCTAACACTGGTCAAATTGTCTGACAGCCAAGAAGAACTGCCTTCATACTCCAATGAATGTGTATTTTAACTGTTTGTTTTCTACAGCACACCACCAGATTTTATCAGGAGTCACAGTGCTCTCTTTTGTTCTGTTTTTATTATAAACTAATGAAGCTTGAAACATAGTCTTCCCATGAAATCTTTGCTTCACATATGTACCCCAAAACATGTAGATTCTCCATGTCATTTGGCAAAAACAAAGTTGTCTGAACAATATTTTTCTGATGACCAACAGACCTCCAGATGGTCTCAGAACTTTACTAAATTCAGGAATCTAGAATAGTGATACCACAAGTCCCAAATCCAGACTCATTATTTAGAGACCAAAGCCAGAAAGTACAATTTTTCTTTTCCTCTGGAAACAAAGTTCACACTATCTCTCTTCAGCATACAAAAGGAAAGCACAGGTCAAATAACTAGAAAGATTTTGTTTTGAATAGCACTAAAAAAAATAGCACTAAAAAAAAAAAAAAAGTACAGATCTAAGTAAAAAGCCCTCAAGAAGACCAATATTTTTATCCTATAAAAACCCATAGTAGGTAGAAGAATTTTATAGTTCATGGTCCAAATTTGAATTGCAGTGTTTTTCTCCACCATTTGCAAAGAGGGACTTTAAAGAAATTGATAGCAACAAACTGAATTGCCACAGAGACCACTCAGTTACATTTATTTCTTGTCTATTCCCATTAATTGTACTCAGTGTGTCCCAAGACCTACCTGCCATGCACATACTCACTTGGGTACACTCTAAAGTGTATTCTCCCTTTACTTTCATCAACAACCTCCCAATTCCAGATTGCCTAACGCACATCACTCTCTTTCTCTATCCCCTGTTGCTTTGCCACCAGCAATTTAATTCTTCTTTTCAGACATAAAAGGACACATTGGGTTTTAACAATTATACTTTTGATTTCCTCATAAAAAAACAATGCTCAGAATTAGGCCCCAGACAATCTGTTCTTGTCCTGCAATGGCCTATGGGGCAAGATTTCCAGAAGAGCCAATGAGATTTCTGCTGATTGAAAATACTTTTATTTTAATAAACTATAAAAGAAAAAAAATACTTTTTTAAAAACCCACAACAGGTTCAGAAATGTAATGTAATGCACGCAGCATGAAACAGAAACAAAGACCCAGCAGACAAGGAGTATGATGAATGGTTTTAACTACATCATATTTATTTATTTTTTTAAAAATCTGCATTTGCCTTTCATCTGCAAATGAAAGGAATGGGGAGAAAGTGAATGTGCATTCCAAGGAATTTCTTTTTGGTGTAATAAGAGCAAATGCAAATATTATAAACCCAAGCAAAATTAAGAGTCTAATAGTAACAAAGATACTGAATAACTGAAAAATTAGGGTTCCCACTGCAGGTTTTCTTTCCTTCTTCTTTCCTGTGTAAGGCAGCAAGAAAGCACAGCACAATACAGACTGTAGACAGGGAGTTGGGCTTGGGAGGGTGCTAACCATAGCACTTAAAATGCTTCTGCTTTACAAATCAAATATGAAAATTACTTAAATTTGATTATCTTGAGATGACAGCAAAACATTGAGTGATTTTTTTTCCCTATCATTTCAATATATAATTAAAATTCTAAGACAGTCCTTTAAAAAATGTGTTAAAATCACTTAATAGCACCTACATATACAAGCCAGAACATTATTTAATATTTTCAAGCCATGTAAAAGGCAATGACCACTTCTTTTATAAGCATTGTTCCTGAGGGGTTAGGAGAAAAAGAAGGCAAATTCAACTGTGTGGATGTTCAAGGGTGCATGATGAACTTGACAGAATGGAAAAGTGCAATGGCAAGGTTACTAATTTACAAGTAATTGATTATGTGTACCTCATTAAACATCAAAGAAAGCAGGATTTTTTGTTTTAAGGAAAAGATATTATATATTTAATATGTGTGTGCCTGAACAAAAAAAAAACAGAGTATCACTTTCCCAAGTTGTATCAATATTGTTGACACAAAATTTGCACAAATATGACAGGTTGAAAGCCTTTAGTTTTTAGTGAAAAAATTAATAATGTATTTATCAAATATATTAATTCTCTAAACATCTAGAAAAGCTATTAGCATTTTATTTGTTATATTTAACTTTTAATATTCAAGGATTTCTAAGTGTTGCTTAGTTAAAACAAAAAACCAAATAGCTTTTTAATATTTTAAAACATTTTAAGTTGAAGGCAATAGCAATGTCCAAATGTTTGACAGCACAGGGAGAAATACACTTCAAACGATGAGGTAGTTTGATGTGTGAAAACATTTTATGCTTTTTCTCTAGGTCTGAAAGAGAAGAATTATATATTGTTCTTGGCAACTATCATAGGACAGAACAATGACAATATAATATAAAGTAGCATATTTGAACATAAAGAACTTACTAAAATAATTTCCAAATAGGATGTCAACCAACATGACTATATATGTGATACTAGTAGAATATAGAATTAGTCACTTCATAAAGTAAACTTGCTAATATAAAAACGCATGCAGCAAAATTAACATCTGGGTAATAATTTATACAGTGAAGAATGTCCCTGTTTTGAATCTTAAAAGGCTTAAAATGTATATTATCAAAATAGTTCAAAAGATAGAAAAGATAAACCATATATGAGCTAAAAGATAGACCATATCACTCTATGTAACCTGATTAAATTTCACATTGGGATGTGACAAAACACCCCCATGATCTTCCTTTATAATAATTCCCTGCCATTTTGAAGCTTTTGCTCCACCTGGTTTGACTGCAGCCGTCATAAACTACAAACTAAAAAAATGCATGATCTGAGAGCCAGTTCCAAAAACATAAGTTTAAAAAATTAAACACAGTCCCTCCTCTTCATTTAGAGACAATAAATCTTATACTCATGTTATCTTGCTATATAATAATTATGCTTTAGTAAAAACATATACAGTAAGAAGCAGATATATAAATTGTACTTCACCAAAGCATCTCAATATAAAAATCACATTTTCAAACTGTTTTTACAAAAGCAACTGAGAAAGTATTGCCAAGTAAATAGGCAGGCAAGAAGCAAAAAAGAAATTCTCAAAGGTATTTCCAAACCGGCATTCACAATGTGAAAATCGGTGTGAGCTGCAGATTCCTGTAATAGTCCCCAGACATGAGTTCTTTAGTATTTTCCCTATACTAGTTATTGTATTTTAAAGAAGTGTTTTACACATTTCTTTGTTATGCTTTTCAATAAACAAAAACTATAAGAAGAAAAAAATTCAGTGTTTATGAATTTCCACACCAGGAAGGTGGCTTTATTTTGCCCATCGAAGGTGATCTATTGAAATGATCATTTGTAGCTTTGTCGTTTTTTATACAGCCTTAAACTAAGCCTTCACACTGTCTCTAAGCACTTTTCTTTTGGTTCAGCAGAAACTGGAACATCTCCTTTAAAGTCTAGAAAATCTAAGATTGAACTATTGGGGAATTCTGTTGTCTCATATTTATCTGTGCATCAGTTACACACATTTCAGCTCCTCTTCTCAAAAGGTTCCAACTCTCCCCTGGAATAGTTGCCTGTATTTATTCCAGTCCTCTCTCACATACAGACATATAGCAAACAACAGAGAAATATTACTAAAAGAAATACCCATTTTTTCACTCTTTTCAGATGTTGTAGATATTTAGCTCTTTAAATTGAAATTAATCTTTGTATTTAAATATATATGTAGACAGATAGATAGACAGATAGATAGATCAGGTGGTATGCTTTACTATCTTTGCATTTGTGGTGCAATTTGCAGGCACTCAATTCTAAATATAAATATACTTTTATTCTACAACCCAGTCTATATTACTCCTATTCTCCTGATTGCCATTTCCCCCTCCATTTGGGACCTTATTTGTTCTATCTCTTGCTCAATGCTTATTCAAAAATGGCTTCAATCTAAAACAAAAACAAAAACAAAAACAAAAACAGAACAGCAAGACAATACATAAAAGGGCAAGAGAAAAATACGAGCACATTACTATATGAAATCTATAATTTCTAATATAGAAGTCTTTTTTCCATAGCTTCATTCAAACAAAAAAGAATTATTTACATTCACAGCTTAGAAAATAATTATACATACTTATTTGTTATGCTCAATGCTGCTAGGGTTGGTTGTATTTTATAGAGGCAGACTGCCCTCTGCAGGGCAAATGTCTTTTTTAACAACCTCCTTTAAGGCAGTCTTAAAAAAAAAAAATTGTATGTCTCAAAGTTTTTCAAAACACAAACTGAATCTTTTTAATATATAGGCTGTGTATTTGATATGCAGACTCTCTCAAAAGCCTAGACCAAGGAGATTAGAAGCATCCAATAGCACAGCTATATACAAGATACTGGGTACTGTACAGCAAACCCTAACAGAAGGACTTTTCAAAGTTAACCCAATTACCAAATAATGCGATGATAACATTAACTATCCATTGTCTTTTTGAACCCTAAGACAGCAGGAACCTCACATCTCCACTATAGAGCCCCTATTTCCCCCAGTCCTGGAACCCTTGGATAGGGCCCACTTTCCCGTATGCCTCTCCCAATCCATATCAAATAATATTGCATCCGCTGATCACAACCTAACCAACGCAACGATTGCCACCTCAACATGCTTCACCTCAGACTGTGTCCAGAGACTTCACGTGTGGAATGACAACCCTTCAGCTTCATTACTCGGGTGAGACCTTTCCTTTTATAGTACACTCTAATTTCATCTCAGGTGGTTCACTTTCTAACAAAGTCCCAAAACCTAGATATACACCAGTTTCTGTGAGAGAGAGCTTATGTTCACACGTATCCATAAACTACTGCAAAATATATACCTGAAAGCAGAAGTACACTAGAGTTTGCAGTGAGTACCCCCCCAACACTTCCTCTCCAGTATTCCAAGCTTTGGGTCCATGATTGCTCAACAATTTGTTTGGCTTCGTATGTTAACTCTCTTTTCAGTCACCAGGTTCCAGATGCCATCAGGATGCTGGCCAGGCTTCCCTGGACTGAAGACCCCACCAATATGTCCTGGAGCTCCGCTTCCCCAGAGACCTACCCAACTAGGGAAAGAGAGAGGCAGACTGGGAGTATGGACCGACCAGTCAATGCCCATGTTCAGCGGGGAAGCAATTACAGAAGCCAGACCTTCCACCTTCTGCAACCCACAATGACCCATGCTCCCAGAGGGATAGAGAATGGGAAAGCTATCAGGGGAGGGGGTGGGATATGAAGATTGGGTGGTGGGAACTGTATGGAGTTGTATCCCTCCTACCCTATGGTTTTGTTAATAAATCCTTTCTTAAAAATTTTTTTAAAAAAGTACACCCATGGCACTAAAAATAGTTTCATAAATTAATTTACTTATAAGCAATTAAATTGCATTTATACACCCTAAAATATGCATGTTGACAATTTAATATTAAAAAATTAAATGTTGGCTTACCCCATAATATCTCCAGCCACACAAAAATGGGAATAAAGGCAACATTTTTATCACAAGCTACACAGTGATATTAAAATGGACAAAGAATTGCTGCAGGTTTATTTCTTCCTGAAGTTATATAAGGCCTCCAAAAATGTTTTTAATGTTCATTCATTTATCATGTGATCATTATATAGCAAATCTCTGAATTTTTCAAGAAATCTCTAGATTTATGCTCTGGGAGTGATGGAGTTAACTCATTCTTGGGTGCTTAGGAAACTGTATTGAAGTTTTTTTTTATTTTCCCTTCAATATTTTTGAATTTGACGTGATATGATGACAATTTTACCTAATTGTATTTCAAAGAATAATTAAATTAAAAAGCTAACCCAGAGATTTTGTGGAGGGGCAACTAAGTCACAACTACATAAAAGCTGTAGTGGGAATTGGTGACCCTTATGAGCTAGTAGTTTCCTTTTCACTAATAAAGTTTTCTCTCTTGGTCTACCTGTCTTAGGCCAAATATCCTGTAAGTTGTCATAGCAATTTAAAAAAGAGTGTGTGGGGAGGGGCACACCTGCTTTTTAAAGAAATAAGTTTTCTTTTAAAATTTTCAGAGAGGGGATGCTGTAAATAGTATATGTCTAAAAAGATATCACAAATTAGTAGAATTTTCCACTTCCTAGTAGAGTCTTCTGGGGTAATTCCTTACACTTAAAAGACACTTCTACTTCTGCTTTCATTGTTTTGCCCCCTTTTTCACATCACAGAGCTTCTGCCAACCCCACAAGAGTCAACTTCCTTCTTCCAGTCTCTAAATGCGACCAGCAGGGGGGCTGATGAAGTGCTCATTTTTTACATCAGTCTTATAAATTGCTTTCCCCATTAATTGTATCCATGGAAACAATACATTTGGCTGCTAAGGGACTCCTGAATAAAATTTAATGGGATTCTCAAAAATAAATAAGTAAATAAGTGCAGGCTATGAGGAGAAGCTATGATCAGCCATTCTATCATCTTAACTTTTAGACCAGTGCAGGATTAATCTCCTTTTCTTTTTTATTATTATTTTTATCTCATTTTCTAAAACAGTATTGAACTAAGTTCAAATGAAACTAAAGATGCAAAAATGTCATTTTACTATCTGAAAAGGAACTATACAGGGTCAAATTGAAATCACACAGCAATTTAAAAAAATGTAACATCTCTTATTAAAAAAACAATCATTATCACTTGCCTGAACGATAAGTCCTTATATTCAGGTTATAATAATGAAAGTAAGCAAGACTTGTTCTGGATAACTAATCAGATCTTCTAAGCAATGCTCAAACACTCCCATTTTTCTTTAATCTTCCATGTAATATCCTCCCTGCACTGCCCAAAATGAGCATTCTACAAAGTCACATACATTCCCTCTATCTGATTTTTTATTTCCTTATATTTTCCTTGTTCTTAGAATCAATTTTGGTTTTAATTTTTTTAACACATAAAGTGTCAGTATTATAGGAGCTTTAGCCAGGGCTGCATATACCCATATTTAATTAGGAAAATGTGTAGGTAAATACAGCTTGTTATGAGATTAGTTAATAGCTGCAAGTCTGGTATTGTGAAAAACAGAATTTTAATACCATTTTTTTACATGCAAAATATTCCATTTCACCCCCTTGTATGTTACTTTTAGAATTAGGTTAATATGATCTAGATGAAGATAGATATAACTTTAAATCAAATAATAACATGGATGTTAAATTATCTGTGATTTTTTTTCCCCAAATCACATCTGCGTAGGGGTGGTGGTGGGGGAGGTGGATTAAGTTTATAAGAATTCAGTTCCAACATTTCCCCATATAAATACTACCCTTTCCCTGAAATAAAGCAATGTTCCCACTATATCAAGTCTTTCAGCACATGTGAGCTTAAAAGGGTTTTATGAGGACAAAATAGAGAGAGGAAATCAGGACTCTATTCTTCTGTCCAGAATCCAGGTCAGTCTGTGACAAAGTAAACAGGGCTCTGGTTCTTAAGTGAAGTGCACCTCTAACCAAGTTAGACATCTCTTTCTATTTAGGGATAGGCCAGATGCAAATCAAATTCAGGAGATGTAAATCCCACAAGAAGCTGGGATACAAAAGATACTGAAGGGTTGACTTCCCAAGAACAGAGACTCCAGAAAACAGTGTCTGAAAGCCAATTCACTTAAATAGTATGGTGACCATGCAAACTGATAGATCTAACAGCTGTTGCTTTTATTACCACCTAAATTCAAAAATTCTTATAAGTTCATCTTCAGAGGCATTGACAAATATCCTGCTGCAACCAAAGAGATAACATTTTCTTTTTCAATAATATATACACATTTATAAACTTACTCAAAGCAAAACTGTAACAAGAGCCTTGAAAATCTTTGCGCCTTTAACTCAGCATTCTTTTTTATTAATTTTTTTTATTTTTAATTTAATTTTATATTTATTTATTTATTCCCTTTTGTTGCCCTTGTTGTTTTATTGTTGTAGTTATTGATGTCGTCGTTGTTGGATAGGACAGAGAGAAATGGAGAGAGGAGGGGAAGACAGAGAGGGGGAAAGAAAGATAGAGACCTGCAGACCTGCTTCACCGCCTGTGAAGCAACTCCCCCCTGCAGGTGGGGAGCCAGGGCTCGAACCAGTCCTTGTGCTTTGTGCCACCTGCATTTAACCCGCTGAGCTACAGCCCGACTCCCTAACTCAGCATTCTTTTTTGAGGAATTTATTCTGAAAAAAATAAATCCTTGCACAGCTGACACATTATAAGCAATAATAACAGAGAGTTATATAATGCATAATTTATAAAAGCAGATCAGAAACTGTATGTCTAACAATAAATAATGGGTTGAATAGGCCACTGTATACCCATAAGAAGGAATAGTTTACAAAGCAAATTAGCTTTATGAAAGCATTTTTTAATAATGGGAAGTGACCAAATTGCCTTAGTTAGAAAGACAGTATTTTATATCCTTTATATAATTACTATGTATAATTATATAAAGAGAATAATTATATAGAATTATATAAGAGAAGAAAGACTGGAAGGAACTACAAATATTTTATTACCATGATTTTATTTTATAATTTACTATACTTTCTAAATTTCTATTAATGAGTATTTCTGTTAATTTTACATATACTTTACATATATAATTTTTCTTATATAAGAATTATATAAGAGAAAAAAGACTGGAAGGAACTACAAATATCTTATTACCATGATTTTATTTTATAATTTACTATACTTTCTAAATTTCTATTAATGAGTATTTCTATTAACTTTACATATGCAGTGAAGAACAGTTTACCATAAATATGCATGCATACATGATAAGAAAAGCTTTGATAAGATAAATTTAATCTTTTTTTTTTTCTGTCTCCAAGGTTATTGCTGGAGGTCGGTGCCTACACTATGAATCCACTGCTCCTGGAGGCCTTTTTTTCCCATTTTGTTCCCCTTGTTGTTGCTATTGTTATTGTTGCCACTGATGTTGTTGTTTTTGGATAGGACAGAGAGAAACTGAGAGAGGAGAGGAGACAGAGAAGGGAAAGAAAGACAGACACCTGCAGATCTGCTCCACCGCTTGTGAAGCGACTCCCCTGTAGGTGGCTTGCAGGCGGCTTGAGCTGGGATCCTTCCGCTGGTCCTTGCGCTTTGCGCCATGTAAGCTTAACCCGCTGCACTACCACCCTCAAATTTAATCTTTTATGAACTGAGAAAATCAGAATAGACAGATAAATACTTGCTTTGATGTCATCACATAGACATGACATTCATGCAGTGGGCATCGCACTATGAGGAGCCCTGGGAAGTTATCAATTGGGAGGAGAAACCATGTAAAAATAATACTGAATGCTAAAGTTCAAGAATACAGACACAGACATAAATCCTGTCTTCACACAATTTAAAATAAGTTAAAATGTCATAAAAAATAACTATATGATTTTAGAAATGAATTTATTTACTTGTTTCTATTACCATATATTTAAAAATAAAATTAAAACTCAGTGAATCAGTAGTGCTCAAATTTAAGCAATGCTATGACATTTCAGAGGTAATAAAAATTGTGTCATTTTAACTTCCTCTTTTAAATAGTATAATTTTAAAAATATATTTAAAGATATTCACACTCAAGACTATTATATACCAATTCAACATATCTGAAACATAGAGTTGTGCAAACCAGGTAATTTGCTCTTCTGTGAACTTTGCATAAAGTATTTACTATCTTCACATAACTAAGAATCTACAGACCACAAAGCAAATTACTTAAAAGCAAACAAATAAAACTCAAATTTGCAACTCTTGCTAGTATGAATTATAATTCTGTCAACATGGGAATCTGTTATTTTATTTTTTAATCTTTTATTTACTTTTTAATAGAAATAGTGAAATTGGAGAGGGGAGGAGGAAATAGGGAAAAAAGACAGAGAGACACCTACAGCCCTGCTTCACCACTAGTGAAGATTTCCCCCTGCAGGTGAGGCCAAGAACTTGAATCCAGATTTTGTACTATAATATGTGTGCTTAATCAGGTGCACCACCGCCTGGCCCCTCAACACGGGAGTTTAAAAATATGAGTAATTGATTAGGCTGGAAAGACAGCACAGTGATTATGCTTGAAGATCTGAGGTCCCCAGTCAATCCCTAGCACCACCATAAACCAGAGATGAGCAGTGCCCTGGTCTTTCTCTCTGTATCTTTCTGTCTGTATCTCTCTTTTGTAAAAGTATTCAATAAATTAAAAAAAATTTTTTTAAAGAAATGAATGACTTGCTCAAAAGACATCAAACTGCAACTATAACCCATAATCTCAAGTTAGAATTTTTAATTTGTAAAATTAATTTATTCTAATTTTTTGGCAGGGGGAGTGGTGTTAAGTATTTGTAAATCATTTGGGAATGAAAAGGTTCAATAAATTCAAAGTCTTTAAGACACAGGCATAACTCTTCACAATATACTGTAAACCAATGTGTATTTGGTACTGTTTTTGCATATGTTATGTCAATGCAGAGATTTATATACAATAAAAAATTGAATGTGACAAATTATAGTTAAGACAGAGCACAAAGTAGGCAATATATATGTTACCTCATCATGTGTGAAAATCAGGAACTTATGCTTTTCAAACCATTTGGCCAAGATAATTGTTATTTTTTTACTTTTCTCAATTATTTTTAAGTAAAGGAATGAAGTAGGAAATACATGGATCTATACTGTACAACATCAATACTCCCCTAGTTTTAAGATATTCAGAATAAAAACAGAAAATAAAAAATAAACAGAAAATAAAAATAAAAAATAAAGCAGAAAAGCATACCTATAGGCTGTAGAAGTAGGGATAGAAGGAAACACTGTGATATGGAAATGCAGATATTCAGTTATTCTAGTGAATGTTGTATGGCAACAAACAAAAAAGCAGCCCAAGTCACTTATAGCTCTGTCTATATCACTGAATGAGATACTCTAGTAGAATGCAGATATTATCTCTAAGGGAGTATATAGTTTGAAGGTGCAGTTCTGATATCTTTCTTTACCTCATCTCCTGCATCAGGTAGGAAGACTTAGTTTCAGATGATAGAAAAGACAACTCAAACTACACAGGGATGGAATGTCACAGCATTGATTAAGATATCCTCCAGGTCAGTCTGGAGAGCTCAAGGCTAGAAGTAAACATTTCCTATGACCCTGCAATTCCTCTCCTGGGGATATATCCTAAGGAACCAAATATAACTATCCAAAAAGATGTGTATACCTATGTTCATAGCAGCACAATTTGTAATAGCCCCAAACCTGTAAAGAACCCAGGTGTCCAACAACAGATGAGTTGCTGAGTAAGGTGTGGTATATATACATCATGGAATACTACTCAGCTATTTAAAATGGTGAATTCACCTTCTTTGCCCCATCTTGGATAGAGTTTGAAGAAATCATATTAAGTGAGATAAGTCAGAAACAAAAGGATGGGGAGACTTCAGGAGGCAAGGCTACAGAGTAGCAGCAGCTGCATCTCTCTCCTCTCCTGGTCAACTAGGAATAACAAAAATCACCTGAAAACATAGCAAGACAACATTGAAACAACTGTTCATTTCCATAACTGCAAACTCTTTAAGTACCGTACTTAGACACAAGTCAATCCAGGCAAGTGTGATTAGTGGATTGAATAGCACTGGGAGAGGGACCTTATAACACGCCATAGCCAGACCTTCCACATTCTGCACCCCATAATGACCGTGGGTCCATACTCCCAGAGGGATAAAGAATAGGAAAGCTATCAGGGGGAAAGGATGGAATACGGAGTTCTGGTGGTGGGAATTGTGTGGAGTTGTACCTCTCTTATCCTATGGTTTTTGTCATTGTTTCCTTTTTATAAAACCAAGAAGAAAAATTGGACAAATGAACCAGGACAAAAGAGCAGATAAACCCTCCCCCAAAGGTAGAAGCACATAAGAATGAAAACAACATCCAAACACTAATTGAAGTATTAGTCCCAGGAGAGAGGAAAGAGTTTGAAAGAAATGGGTAAACAGCAAATGAGACTCTGAAAGAAAACACTAACTGTCTCAAGGTGATTAGAGAGCTAAAAGCTGAAATAGCTGAGCTAAGAAAACAACAGAAGGGAAACTAGAACAAGTAAGGCAGAAAACAGAATTCACAATATTGAGGATGAATTAGAGAAAACTAAGAAAGAAGTAAGAGATCTTAAAAAGAGACCAAGAGATACTGAAAACAACAGCAAAGACATATGGGAAGTAAGAGATCTTAAAAATAGACTAAGAGATACTGGAAACAACAGCAAAGACATATGGAGTGACTTTAAAAGAAGTAATATATGCATTATTGGCTTGCTAGAGGAAGGGGGGGAACGAAAGCATTCTACAGGACATAATAGCTGAGAACTTCTCCATTCTAGACAAAACAAAAGACATAAAGGCTCAAGAAGCCCAGAGGGTCCCAAACAGAATTAACTTGGACTTAAAGACACATCATATTTAGGATGAAAAGGAATAAAGACAAAGAAAGGCTCCTGAAGGCTGCAAGTGAAAAACAATGAGTTACATACAGAAGAAAACCCATAAGATTAGCACCAGATTTTTCCAAACACTAAAGGTCAAAAGAGGATGACAAGATATCTATCGAGTGCTCAATGAGAAAGGCTTTCAACCTAGACTACGGTATCCTGCTAAACTGTCATTCAGACTAGATGTAGGCATAAAAACATTCTCAGACAGGCAACAGTTGAAGGAATCAACTATCACCAAGCCTGCCCTGCAAGAAGCTCTAAAAGGTGTCTTATACAATCACATTAACATAAACATGCCATATATCACATATATTGTACACACTAAAAGTGTACAATATGGCATTAAAGTATCTTCATTCGATAATATCAATAAATGTCAATGGCCTGAATTCAACTATTAAAAGGCACAGAGTAGGAAGATGGCTCAGAAAACACAACCCAACCATATGTTGTCTGCAGGAACCCCACCTAACTCAACAAGACATACACAGACTCAAAGTGAAATGATAAAAAATTACCATACAAGCCAATGGACCATAAAAGGGGGCGGACAGAAATGCCCATGTTCAGTGGGGAAGCAATTACAGAAGCCAGACCTCCCACCTTCTGCACCCCATAAGAACCCTGGGTCCATACTCCCAGGGGGATAAAGAATAGAAAAGCTATCAGGAGAGGGGATGGGATACAGAGTTCTGGTGGTGGGAATTGTGTGGAGTTGTACCCCTCTTACCCTATGGTTTTTGTCAGTGTTTCCTTTTTATAAATAAAAATTAAAAAATAAACAAAGAGACACCTGCAGCCCTGCTTCACCACTAGTGAGGCTTTCCCCCTGCAGGTGGGGGCCAATGGTCCTTGTGCATTATTATGTGAGCACTTAAACAGGTGTGCCACCTACTGGCCCTTCTCTCTCCCTCTCTATCACCCCTTATCCCACTAGTCTCTCTCTGTATGTATCCAAATATAATAACAAAATATAAAATTATTAACAAAAAAAGGGCAGGAACTGCTATTCTCAATCTCACATGATAGGCCTTAAAACAAATAAAAATTTAAAAGATAGCAATGGACATTACTCAATACTCAGAGAATCAGTCAACCAAGAGGACTTAACAATTATTACATCTATATACCCAAGGAGAGGCCATCTAATTACATCAAACATCTACTGAAAGGGCTACAGCAATATATTAACAGCAAAACAGTAATAGTAGGGGATTTCAACAACCCTTGGATGTTAGTCCAGAATTCTTCAAATACTAATATTAGCAGAACTCTTTTCCATCTAAATTTTAAAGGCATTTGCAATGAAACAAATCAATTACAAAAAAAAAAATTGAACAATAAACACAAAGCAGAACTTGGACTGGGTCTGGTAAATTGCACCAAAGTAAAGGACTCTGGGGTGGGGCTGGTGGTTGGGGGGGGGAGTTCAGGTCTTAGAACATGATGGCAGAGGAAGACCTAGAGGGTGGTTGAATTGTTATGTGGAAAACTGAGAAATGTGAACAGTGGTAGATGGCATAATGGTTATGCAAAGAGACTCTTATTTCTTAGGTTTCAAAGTCTCAGGTTCATGGTGAATTCACCTTTACCCCATCTTGGATGGAACTCAAAGATATCATGTTAAGTGAGATAAGTCAGAAACAAAAGGACAAATATAGGATGACCTCACTCATAGACAGAAGTTACAAAACAAGATCAGAAGGGAAAACTAAACAGAGCTTGAACAGAGAAAACTATTGGAGTTCGTGTATTGTACCAAAGCAAAAGACTCGGGGGGAGGGGGGTGTTTCAGATCCTGAAACATAATGGCAGAGAAGGACCTAGTGGGAATTGTATTGTTATGTGGAAATATTATGCATGTCCAGACTATTGTATTTTACTGTTGATTGTAAACCATTAATCCCCAATAAAGAAATTTAAAAAAAAAGAAACAAAAGGATGAATATAAGATGATCTCACTCATATGCAGAAGTTGAAAAACAAGATCAAGATCAGAAGGGAAAACACTAAGCAGAACTTGGAGTGGAGTTGGTGTATTGCACCAAAGTAAAAGAATCTGCCATGGGGGGGACCTAGTGGGGGTAGTATTGTTATGTGGAAATGTTATGCACGTACAAACTATTGCATTTTACTATCGACTATACACCATTAATTCCCCAATAAAGAAGTTTTTAAAAAAATTAATGCAATCTCCATCAAGATACTACTCATTCGTTTTTTAGGAGAATAGAACAAAAACTACAAATGTTTACCTGGAATCAGAAAATACCTAGAATTGCCAAAACAACCTTGAGAAGAAAGAACAGATATGGAGACATCATAACTCCCAGAACTCAAACCATATTATAAGGCCATTATAATCAAAACTGTCTGGTACTGGAACAAAAGTAGATACACACTGACCAGTGTAATAAAATTGAGAGCTGAGGAATAAGCCACCCACACCTATGGATATTCAATCTTTGACAAAAGTGCCCAGGCTATTAAATGGAGAAAGGAGAGTCTCTTCAGCAAATGGTGTTGGAAAAATTGGACTGAAACATGCAGAAGAATGAAACTGAACCACTACATTTCACCAGACACAAAAGTAAATTCCAAATGGATCAAAGACTTGAATGTTAGACCAAAAACTGTCAAATACCTAGAGGAAAATATTGGCAGAACTCTTTTCTACCTAAATGTTATAGGCATCTTCAATGATATTAATCCAATTGCAAAGGAGACTAAAACAAAAATAAAACAATGGGATTATATCAAGTTAAAACGCTTCTGTATAGCAAAAGAAACCACTACCCAAAGAAGCCCCTTACAGAATGGGAGATGATCTTTACATGTTAAATATCAGACAGGAGGCTAATAACCAAAGTATATAAAAAGCTCACCAAACTCAACAACAAAAAGCAAATAGGGAGTCAGGTGGTAGCACAGCGGGTTAAATGCATGTGGCGCAAATCGAAAGGACCAGTGTAAAGATCCCCAGGTCCCCATCTGCAGGGGAGTCACTTCACAAGCAGTGAAGCAGGTCTGCAGGTGTCTCTCTTTCTCTTCCCCTCTCTGTCTTCCACTTCTCCTCTCTCCGCTTCTCTCTATCCTATCTAGCAATGATGACATCAGTAACAACAATAACTACAACAATAATAAAAAAAAGACAACAAGGGCAACAAAAGGGAAAATAAATGAAAAATTAAAAAATTTAAAAAACAAGAAAGCAAATGACCTCATCAAAAAATGGGGAGAGGATATGAATAGAATATTCACCAAAGAAGAGATCCAAAAGGCCACAGACATATAATTGTCATTGATTGTCAGAGAAATGCAAGACAACAATGAGATATCACTTCACTCCTGTGAGAATGTCACACAAGGAAAAGGTAAGCACAAAAATGCTGGAGAGATTGTGGAGACAAAGGAACCCTCCTGCACTGCTGATGGGAATGTAAGTTGGTCCAGCCCCTGTGGAGAACAGTTTAGAAAACTCTCAGAAGGCTAGAAGTAGACCTACCTTATTACCCTGCAATTCCACTCCTAGGGATATATCCTAAGGAAGCAAACACAGCTATTCAAACAGATTTGCATACACCTATGTTCATAGCAGTACAATTTGTAATAACTAAAACCTGGAAGAAACCCAGGTGTCCAACAATAGATGAGTGGTTGAGGAAGTTATATTTACATAACTCAGCTATTAAAAATGGAGAATTCACTTTCCTCACCTCATCTTGGATGGAGCTTGAAGGAATCATGCATGTTAAGTGAGATAAGCCAGAAAGAGAAGGATGAATAAGGGATTCTCTCACTCACAGACAAAAGTTGAAAAATAAGAACATAAAGGGAAAACACAAAGCAGAACTTGGACTGGAGTTGGTGTACTGCACGAAAAGAAAAGACTCTGGGGGTGGGGGTTCAAGTCCTGGAACATGATGACAGAGAAAGACCTAGATGGAGGGGGGTTTAGATTGTTATGTGGAAAACTGAGAAATGTTATACATGTACAAACTATAAAACATTAATCTCTCCAAAAAGGGGGGAGGGGAGATAGCCTCCAAATTCCCCTACTTTCTTTCCTTAGGTTTACCATTACCCATGTGTTGTTTTCATTCATGGGATGATGGTGAGATGGCTATAGCAGTTTCAATTACAATACCCAGATCGAACAAAGACCAAAGGAAGAAGGAGCATCCAACTTTTGTTACTCTAATAATAATGAATAAACTTTTTCAAGAAAGCCTCCAGAAGTATGCCTCTCCTGACAAAATTGTAACACATTTACGCCTACACCAGTCATTGGCAAGAAAGCTTTATGGCTTTGTAGGAATGATTGGACCTCTATAAAAATGAATGGGCCTGGGTTCCTATGAACATGGTGCAAAACCAAACAAACATGTTACTAATGGGAAGCAGAAAGTTGGAAATCAGTATTTATTAGAGAGAGGCCACAGAAAGAGGTTCAACAGGGATGTTGTGATTGGTGACACAGAGATGAACATTTGGACAAGTGAGCCCTAGAAAGAGGCAATGATTTACATACAAAAAAATATTTAGACAGAGTCACAAAATAATGAATTAGGCAACGATTCTTCCAATATTTGTTACCAAATCTCTTGTTAATGCATAAAGTATTAGGGAAATATGGCCACTTAGCCTACTGAACTGAATAGACCCTTCTAAGATTTCATTGCCCTTCCCTGTTACATTTAGTGTATTATTTATTCATGTGTGTAAGTTTTGTACTAGAGTTCCAGGAAGTCCTATTTCTCTTCGTTAAGATTAACCTAAGGCAGGGGTACATAGTATAATGGTTAAGAGACTCTCATGCCTGAAGCTCCAAAAGTCCCAGGTTCAATGCCCTGCACTACTGTAAGCCAGAATTGAGCAGTGCTATCGTAAAATAATAATAATAAATATATAAAAGAGTTAACCTTGGAGCTAGGCAGTGGCACATTTGGAAAAGACCACATATTACCATGCAAAGAGACCTGGATTCAAATCTCCACCCCATCCCCTGTGGGGCTGGGGAGAAAGCTTCATGAGTGGTCAACACTGCAAGTATATATCTCTCCCTTTCCCTCTCTACCTCTCCTTTCTAGATTTCTCTGTCTCTATCAAAAAAAATTAACCTGGACCCCAGTAAAACTCGTCTATTTCCTCCTTCACTCAAGGCCAGACCCCATAAACCTAATACTAGCTTGAATACAGCCAATGCCATTCAAGGCTTTAACTGTGAGAAAGTCTGAACTTATCAGACAAATAAGAGACTATAAAAACTAGGAGGGAGTCGGGCTGTAGCGCAGCGGGTTAAGCGCAGGTGGTGCAAAGCACAAGGACCGGCATAAGGATCCCGGTTCGAACCCCGGCTCCCCACCTGCAGGGGAGTCGCTTCACAGGCGGTGAAGCAGGTCTTCAGGTGTCTTTCTCTCCCCCTCTCTGTCTTCCCCTCCTCTCTCCATTTCTCTCTGTCCTATCCAACAACAACAACAATAATAACTACAACAATAAAACAACAAGGGCAACAAAAGGAAAAAAATAAATAAAATAAATACTTTAAAAAAAAAGTCTTAAAAAAAAATTAGGAAAGGACGAGACTGGTTCAGTTTGTGATGGTCATTTTGGACAATACCAGGCCACCTCATCAACTGGGACCCTACTCAGGTAATCCTTGGATCCCCATAGATACTATGTTTCTAGACTGTAACAGATTCCTCTTTATTACCACCAATGGTCACTTCTGTTAGGAATGTCATCACCAACCCTTTCGTGGGCCTTTCCAGGACCTTACCCTCACTATAAACTGCCAGTGACAAGGACTGTCCCACTTTCTAAGGGGAGGCTAGAACATACTACTCTGTCACTCGAGGAAGGCTGATCCTATAATAAGTGCAGCCTACAATGTTCCCAGCTGTGACTACAGACTGTAAGCTCAGACTGACAGTAACTCGGAGGTTATACAGGCTCCTGTGCTAAATGTGAATGGATGTGGACCCTGAGTCAGATCGATAACGTTCACAGTTAAATATACGTGTGTGTGTGTGTGTGTGTGTGTGTGTGTGTGTGTGTGTGTGTGTGTTTCCCCATGTGTGGGAACTACTCTCTATCGTAATCTAACTTTCTAGTTCTGTTCTCAACCCTGACACCATCTTCCCAGACATTTCTAGTCTACCTCCACATTAAATATAAAACTCAAGAAATGATTGCTAAAGTAATGGGCCTGTAGGAATATACCTAAAACAAATTTCCTATCTTCTTCCTCCCTTAAGTCCCTATTCTCATTTTTCTATTTCTAATTTTTGTTTTAATTTTTGTTAAAATACTGTTTATTAAACATTTTGTCTTGTTTCATATCTTACTGCCTTTCAGCCACTAAGTTACAGATGCTATTATAAATCTATTCTGATATCCCTGGGAAGATGACCTCACCAGTGTGTCCTGGAAGCTACTTCTCCAGAGCCCTACCCTACTAGGGAAAATAGAAACAGGCTGAGGGTATGGATCAACCTTCCAACATCCATGCCCACTGGAGAAGCAGTTATAAAAACCAGAGCCCCCATCTCCTACACCCCAAAAATAACTTTGTACCATACTCCCAAAAGGGTAAAGGATAAGGGAAGAAGACAAAAGGGCTTTGAATCCCAATTCCACCAGGACCCAAAGCGTTTATCACCAGGAATCTTGTTTTTGTACCATCACAAACAGAGAAGAGAACCTAAAACAAACAAACAAAACAAACAAACAAAAAAAAAAAAAAAAACACCAGAAGAAGCCTAGCATTATTTCCCTGAGAAAAGATGGAAAAGGGAAGGAAACTCAGAAGTAGTAATAGGTACAGGTATAGCTTAGAAAGGAAGTAAAGGCAGGAACGTAGAAAAAAAAATAAGCAAAAAGAATAGATATAGATGTAAATTCTACACATATGTGGGACCATTGGAGAACTACTGCGGTTTCCAATGGAAGGCATAAGAGCACAGAACTCAGGTGGTGAGGACATTATGGAATTATACCCCTATTATCTTATATCTCTGTAAATCAATATTAAGTCACTAATAAAACATAAAATATTGATGAAAAAAGGGGAAGGTAGGACCAAATAAGTGAATAAAAATGGGATAGATAGATAGATAGATAGATAGATAGATAGATAGAGAGATGCCGGTCCCAGTTCGGGGCACCAGTTGTCGGTCTAGCTTCACGGGCAGGAGACAGATGACCAGGGACTCATGGCTGAGCTGGGAAACAGTATCTCGTTTATTAATCAGATACATCGTCTTTTATGCATCTCTTCACCGGAAGTGGCAAGGGAAAGGAAATTATTAGGAGAGGGGGCGGAACAAAAAAGAGCAGGAACAGAACATAGTAAGCTTCCATCTAACCAGTGGGGGTTAAACCAATACCCTGCAGGCAGGGCGGGACCCAGGTAAAACAGTGATTATGTAAATAGACCACATCGTAAGTAATACAAGCGAACCTAATGTGATGATCAAAGCAGAAGGTCTCATAAGCAGAATTTAGAAGCATACCAACAGGTAGATAGATAGATAGATAAACAGGCAGGCAGACAGACAGACAGACCAGAGATATATAGTCAATTCATATCTGAGACCTAGGGAGCACTATTGCAGTTTCTTCTGAAGGGAATAGAGACAGAACTCTGGTGGTGGGAATGGTGTGGAATTATATCCCTGTTATCTTATAATTTTGTAAATAACTATTAAATCACTAATAAAAATTTAAAATATCTAAATAAAAAGTTAACTTTTTTTTTCTTCCCTGAAGAACAGAAACTATAGGTGGGAGAGATAGCTTAATGTTTATGCTAAAGGACTCTCATGCCTGACGCTCTAAAGTCTCCGGTTCAATTTCCCATACCACCATAAGCCAGAGCTAAGCAGTGCTTGTAGAAATTAAAGAAAGAAAGAAAGAAAGAAAGAAAGAAAGAAAGAAAGAAAGAAAGAAAGAAAGAAAGAAAGAAGGAGGGAGGGAGGAAGGAAGGAAGGGGGAGAGAGCGAAGGGAAGGAGGGAGGAAGGAAAGAAGGAAGAGAAGAAAAAGGAGAGGAAGAATAGAAACTATGTCTATTCATCTCTTATCCTTTTTCATAATATCTCAAATATCTGTTATATAGATGAACTAAAATGAACAGAAATTTGAAGTCTGTGACAATAAGCTTTCAGTCCATTGCACTTTCACCCTCTTCTCATTTTTATCCTATTTTTTATTCATATCTGAATCTGTTTGTCTGTTTATTCCTCTGAAGGTAGTTTCTTTTAAAATAAATGTCATTAAATAGTAGTTTCTGGTTTTTGAGTTAACCCTGGCTTACAAGTCTATAAATTCACCTTCTCCAAATGTGCTACCCTGTCACAATCCCACCAAAGTATAAATATTCTTCTATCTATGAGTAAAGTTATTTGGTATATGTTTATCTCCTCCTCTCACTTACCATGATTCCTTGCTTCCAGGTTTTGGTTATTAGAAACTGTGCTGCTATGAACATACAAAAATCTTTTTGGATAGTTATGTTTGGTTCCTTGGGATATATCCCCAGGAAAAAATACATTTTTCATGGTCCTGATGGCTATTAATATTTATTTTAAAGTTCTTTTTTAATTGGCTTATTATCCATAGTTATGAGTATGAATTGTTGCTGTACTTGAAAACTTTCATAGCATCGGATTTCTGTACATCCTTTACAATTTTTTTTCTTTTTAAAATTTGTTTATATTTATTTATTTATTCATTCCCTTTTGTTGTCCATGTTGTTTTATTGTTGTGGTTATTATTTTTGTTGTAATTGATGTCATCATTGTTAGATAGGACAGAGAGAAATGGAGAGGGGGGAGAGAAAGATAGACACCTGCAGACCTGCTTCACTACTTGTAAAGTGACTTCCCTGCAGGTGGGGAGCTGGGGGCTCGAACCGGGATCCTTACACCCACCCTTGCACTTTGCGCCACTTGTGCTTAACCCCTGCACTACCACTGGACTCCCCTTTCCAATCTTTTTCCTTGGGTTCATCAGTCATCAACTTCTATTTCTAGGTTCAATATTAGATTGTAGAGGAATTCTTATGGGAAAGTTTTAATACTTTGGATACATGGGTTCCCCTTTGGATCAACTTTTTAAAAAATTATTATTACTATTATTTCCAAAGTTTTTTTTTTACTACTCATTTACTAATAGTTTACAAGATTATAAGATTACAGTGGTCTGGTTCCACACAGACCATTATTTTCCCAATAAAATGATTTGGAAAAAAAAAAGCTATCAAAATACTTCAGTATCAATTACCATGACAAATGCAAATGATTTAGACTACTATTTTTTTCTGGAGACAATCAAATTATATCAAAACTACAATCCAGCTATATTTTACTTACTAGAGAGCCAAGTAGAGTGGCATTCAAAAAACTGAAGATAAACTTATCAGTTATGAAAGAAAGGCATTCTGTGAAAATACTCAGATAATTTTTGTTATGCTCTTTAAATCTTCTGTATTTTATAAAAATTTTAAATGAAAAAATATTCTTAGAACATGAAAAATTCTAGTTAAAATTTTAAATGTATTTTAATTACTACCAATCAGAGAAACTTAGAATAACCAACACTATATTTAATATGTGTAGTAGCTTAATATATTAAGTAATTTAATCTTTATAGCAATTTGATAGAGCAAATGATATTTTGGCTTCATTCTTTTAAAAATTATCTATTATTATTTGATAGGACAAAAAGAAATTGAGAGGGATGGGGAAAGTAGAGAGGGAGAGAAAGAGACACCTGTGGACCTGCTTCACTGCTTGTGAAGTGTTCCCCCACAAATGGAGAACAGCGGCTTGGACCCAGGTCCTTCACCTGGTAACAGTACACTCAAAAAGGTGCACCACTGTCTGGCCCCTTGGCTTAATTTTTCAAATGAAGAAAATAAAGCATAGAGATGTTTAAACAACGTGCCTATCAAACAACTAATATAAACAAGATTAAGTTAGAAACATAATTCGTTCAAGATAGCTCACTTAAGTAGTATGCTCAATTTGTCACGGGCAACACCCAAGTTCCAGCTTGACTACCTCACTGAGGAAAGATTCTATGTTATGGTGTCTTTCTCAGTAGTTCTGTCTCTATCTGAAAAAGTCATCTTGGAGTAGTGATAACAATGGTGATGTGTGAACAATGATGACGGTGAAGTGTGATGGAGTAGGGAGAAAGGAGGAGGAGCGGAGGGGAAGGAGAAGAGAAGGAGGAACATCATTAGTTGTGTGTACTAAAATACAAGTTGTACTCAAGGCTAAGGTGGCAGAAACTACTTAATTTACAAGACAATTTTTTTCAATAAAAATAATATTTAAATGAGAAAACATATTTAAATTTTACCATTATTAGTGGAATTCATAGAGAAAATAAGAGAAGTTTCCTTTCTATAATTTGGTTCATGTGTTTGTACTCTAGAAGTATAATACAAAAGTACCACTGTGTCTACCAGTACATATAATGGTTTTTTTTGTACTTTAGCTGCTTCTGGTTAGTGTCAACAAAGTGAAGTTTGAAAAAAAAAAAGAGAAGAAGACTTAGAAAATATTTTCAACCATGTTTTTAAATCCTGGTTATAAGATACAGTTAGGCCTGTCTTCTATTTTGGTATGATTCTCTTTCTCAGATTATATATCCAGGGGCCCAGGCAGTGGCACAGACATAGTAGAAAGTTCAAGGACACACACAAAGATTCCAGTTTGAGTCCCCAGCTCCCCACCTGCAAGGGAGTTCGCTTCACAGGTCTGCAAGTTTCAGTTTTTCTCTTCCCCCCCTGTTTTCCCCTCCCCTCTCAACTTCTCTGTCCTGTCCAAAAAAAATTTGGGGGAAAAAAAAACAGTCATAGCAGGAGCAGTAGGTTCATAATGCAGGCATTGAGCCCCAGCAATAATCCTGGTGGATATATATATATATATATATATATTGTATTTTCGTTTTCTTTTTAAGCAAGCACTTGATTTATGATGAATTTTAAGATAACATAGAGCAAATTGTAAAATAATGTCCACAGCTACAAAAATAGGAAAACAAATACATTATTAGAAACATCTTCACCTATATTTAGAAGTCAAAAAAAAAGAGAGTCATCATTTATAAGTAATAAATTGGCTGTTCCTAACCAATCAGATACTGAAAGGAAAAGGTACATTTTGATAGTTCTATCAGAAAAAGCTCCACAAACAGTATGTTGACAATTAAAGTCTGGGAGCATTCAACCAGTCACCTATCTTTGCTAAATTATGATAATGTGCATTTTGGCAAATCTTATCATTTTACAAAAGACATTTTTAATGTACACTGTGCATTTCTCCTCTTCCCTCTGAAACTAATTCTATAGAATGTTTCAAATATAAAGGAATACAGAGGCACACCATAAATAGCCCATTATAACCAGGCTTTACAGGAAGACAGAACACCTCTTGTCCACTAGACCTCACATTCCTAGAAGTCACCACAAAGTTTCACTCCTATCTATACTGACATTACCATGGTAGCATATTGAGCATGTTGGTAGGCTTACATATTTGACAGAAACTGTAGTTAATGAATGAAATAGACAATGGTAAATGATCCATCAACACTGTTCTTGCCATTATCACATTATTAGCAAATTGTCCCTTTCATGTAATGAGATAGGCTTATGACTTCCAAAAGCTAAAGTCCTTTTTTTTGTAAAATTTCATTTATTCTATAAGGCTTTTATATTCATTTTATACATTATAATGTATAAACAAATGATTTTGAGAAATGAGGGTGGAGGCATTCAAGTGCAGAGTTATAAGAGATACACATGACGTTCTGGGGTAAAAACTAATGATTTAATTTGTCTACTACTAATATCATTGAAGATATTACCTATGTGTAATTAATAGGGTTTTGAAAGGTTGAATGCAAAACATTATAGTGTTTCTTGCCAATTGTATAGTGGGGATTCTGCTATGACTCCTACAAATAATTTATAAATATACTCTCTACCTAACCAGGAAAAATGATAACATATGCTTGGTTTTCAGATACTTTCTCTCTCCATGAGTAACTATAAAGAGCAAAATAAGATATATCTAAAGGGTTATTATAAATCCTAGCTCTCTTACATTTAACAAGTCATGGGGTTTAATGACCTTTAAATTACATAAATTAAATTATAATTATGAGCTTATAAACTTTATGTGTAACTATGGAAAACACTTAAATGTCTAACTTCTTGGCAAGTGTCTCATAACTTATTTCACTGGTTCAGTAGAATGATAGTAGAAACACTGTAAGTGACATAAATCTTTTTTTAATAACATGATGGTTTATTTTCTTCTAGCGTTTGCCCTTCTTCCGTAGCCAGTCAACAGCGTCAGGTTGAGCCTGATGTAAAGTTTCGAGACCTCCTTTGAATCTGGAGAAGTGGCAGTCGTTGACTATGTGGGTCATAGTCTGTCTGGAGCCACAGGGGGCAGTTCAGGTCGTCTCTGGCTCCCCAGCGATGGAACATAGCGGCGCACCGGCCATGGCCTGTTCGATAGCGATTGAGGAGGGCCCAATCATAACGTGCTAGGTCAAAGCCGGGTTGATGCTTGCAGGGGTCTGTGATGAGGTGTTTGTTCTTTACCTCAGCTGACTGCCAACTCTGTTTCCAAGAGACTGGAACAGAGAAGTTCAGTGTAGGCGTAGGGGACCAGATTGGGTGACGAGATGTCAAGCGTTGGACAGGGTGGGTGAAGATATCCGCGTATATTGGCAGGTCCGGTCGAGCGTAGACGTGGGAAATGAACTTAGATGATGCCGCATCCCAACGAATATCTGGCGGGGCGATGTTGCTAAGAACTGGCAGCCATGGAACCAGGGTGGAACGGATGGTTCCAGAAATTATCCTCATGGAGGAATATAATTTGGAATCAACCAAGTGGACATGGGGGCTACGGAACCATACTGGGGCACAGTATTCTGCAGTGGAATAGCCTAATGCCAGAGAGGATGATCATAGTGTGGAAGCGCTAGCGCCCCATAAGGAGCTGGCCAGTCTTGCAATGATGTTATTCCTCGCGCCCACCTTTGCTGCAGTTTTTATGAGATGTTTGTGAAATGACAGAGTGCGATCAAGAGTAAAGCCAAGATAGACTGACTGGGCTTCATGCCGGATTCTCGTATCGCCAAGCTGCACGTTAAGCTCACGCGAGGCCGAGGCATGGTGTAGATGGAAAACAGATGATACCATTTTTGCAGTGCTAGGGATCAGTCGCCATTTTTTACAGTAATCAGATATCAGAGACATGTCTTTCGTGAGTGTTTCCTCAAGGATGTCGAACTTTGATGCCTGAGTTGCACAGCAGATGGTGGTTTATGAAACCTTATCAGTAGCCTCACATTCACTCAGAGCAGATAGCATACAAATAAAAATGCTAGCTTCTGTTCCTGACCTTCCTCCCCCCAAAATAATAGATATTTTGCAAAACCAATGTGAATATTGTAAATAGTAGTCTGAAAACTGCTAGCTATGGACTAGGTAACAATAGGCAGATGAGATTGTGCTGGCCAAACAGCTGCTGAGTCACCAAATTGGAACAAAGGTAAGAAAGCACCAAGAAGACAGGTAACAATACAGATGGAGGCTGGATTACTGAATTCTTGAAAATGGGATATGGCACACTCAGCATCCTTAGATAAGTGAGTCAGGCACCTTCTTAGGTACTATTTTTAAACATTTGAACAGGATTATTTAGGGAAATCAATACGTATTTTATGAGCCCAGCACTCTTCCACTGTGCTACTCTGTTAGCTTATAAGCAAGGACTTTAAAACATTTCTAAAACCTAGAGTCAAGTATTACTCTACATTCACATACCCAACGTTATTAAGCTTCTGCTCTTAATTAAAAAATGATGACTTTTTTTTGAAATGGAAACATTTCGATATAAGGTCCAAAGACTACAAATAGCTTATCACATTTTAGAAACTAAGAAATAGAACATTATTCTTTTTTTATTTTTTCTTTATATTTATTTTTCCTTTTTGTTGTCCTTGTTGTTTTATTATTGTTGTAGTTATTGATGTCGTCGTTGTTAGGACAGAGAGAAATGGAGAGAGGAGGGGAAGACAGAGAGGGGGAGAGAAAGATAGACATCTGCAGGCCTGTTTCACCGCCTGTGAAGCGACTCCCCTGCTGGTGGGGAGCTGGGGGCTCAAACTAGGATCCTTATGCCAGTCTTTGCGCTTTGCGCCACCTGTGCTTAACCTGCTGCGCTACTGCCCAACTCCCAGAACACTATTCTTTAATGGTCTTTCTAGTATGACATAAATGGACTCTAAGTCAACTTTTATCTAGAACGAAGTTGCTGGAATTAAGCAAATAAGTGAATAGTTTTGTCACTTTTATCTAAATAAAACATGTTGTCAAAATACCATAAAATGAATTCCACTGTATTTCTGAATTGGTAATAACTATTGTAAATAGAAAACAAAATAGGACATAGTTTCGCTACCAATTATCAGGCAAGAGCAACACTTCTTAAAGGGGTTGGTATACTCATGGTGTTAGAAGTTCATGACAAACTAATCTTGTCTCAGTAAGAAGCCATAAAAATTTATTTAAGTTTTTTTTTTTTTTGGTCAGAAAACAGCCTTTTTATTTTTGGTAATGATCTATACACCTTTTGTAATAATAAACATGCAGAAGACAAAGATTATTCCCTCTTCCATTTAGACATGATCCTGGAAAAATACTGAAGCAATAGGCACAGTGTGAGAAGTATGTACAGGCAATGATACAGTCAGATTCCATAGACGCTACATATATATCAGAGACGACTAATGTATGCCTTCTCTAAAAGCTTTCACAAGTTTTATTTAATATTATGTTATTAAGTTACACAAAAGGAATTCTATCCTCTAACTAAATTATAATGTGAGCTACTTGCTGGAGACTTGATAACACCAAGGAAAAAAGTCAAACATTCTTGCCAATTGAAAGCATAAAAAAAGTCTGACTCTTACACTTACCTTCAAGGTAAAATTAATTATTAATTGACAAAGCCAGGACATGGAATGATTGCTATCAATATTTTAATACTTTCTGAGCTAATTTCATTCTCACCATTGTAGTTTGTCTAGTGTAGAATCAAGAGAGCCCTGTTTACTTTCAGTGAGATTTGCTAGAATGATCACCTTAAGAAGGTTTCCAATATTTTGAAATGCTTTGAATCCTTTCCTTGAATTTCTAATATTAAGCAAACTGACAAAAATATTCACATTTCATTCACACAAATTAATAATTATAAAATTCTTAGTAGGCTTAAAAAGATTAGATTACTAACTAGTGAACATTAAATTTTTAAATTTCTACCTGCCAGCACTGCAATACATATTGTTATCAGACTCCTGTTTTAACAGAAAGCTTTGTGATGAGTCATCAAATTTGACCTTTGTGGAATCAAAATATTTACTTGCTGAATTCACCTTAGTGCATCTATAGAGTCAAACTTTTTTTCTTCCCTTTTTCAGAGAGAGACTGGGAGGCAGAGAAGCAGTGAGAGTGAAAGAGACCACAGCACCAAGTGTCCTTCAATGTGTTGGGGGGTCAGGCTCAAACCTGGGCTACACACATGACAAAGCATAACATTATCCGAGTAAACTACTTCATTAGCCCTCTAAAGTCAAACTCGAAAACAAAACGAGCGTAGCTAAAACGCATCTGATTTTAGGTTTCAGGGTTACGCTTTAAAAGGAACCCTAAGGATTGAGGACTGGAGTTATCACTAAGCAGGAAAGGCATGCACTAAGAGCAATTAAGCTGGGGGCCCCTCGTGGGACCACCTTCCATTGGAATTAGCAGTAAAACCTGTGGCCAGAAGCCAGCTAGACTAGGGCCTGGGCCTAAAACACCCATCAGTGGAATTTGAAGGAAAACCTGTGGCCAGAGGCCAAAAGGAGTCATCCCCTAAGTGGTAGAGAGTTGGCCTAGCTAGCACTCCAAAAAAAAAAGAGAGAGAGAGAACAATTAAGATTCCTCACGGTCCATTGTCTGTCCTAGAATGAAAAGAGTATCTTTGGAACCTGGATATATAAGAGGCCATGAAAATCTCAGATTTGAAGATGAGTTGCAGTTTGCCTGAGGGAGATAGCCACAACCCTTAACTACTAATGCCCAGGGCTCCAAGGCAGATGAATGGATGGTCAACAGAGGTTTGGAATTACACAGAACACTTAAAGCCTAGTTGGGGTTGTTCCATGGGTAGTATTTTCTAGAAAGAGTTATACTATATTTATTTTAAAAAAGTAAAAGGTTGGTGCAGCCTTGAGCATGTTAGGGGCAATATCCAGGGATATCCTGAACACTGGTCCCATATTTGCCCTCATCTGTAATTTTTACCATCATACATTTGTTAGTACTATTGACCTAACTAAGTGAGCAGTCAGTGATTAACTAGCAAGATGGATTCCTTTGGAAACAACAACAAAAAACAATCAATAGTATGTGGGCCTCATGGGGAAATACTTGCACACTACTCCAAAATGTAAGAAATGTGTTTATAGAACACTGAAGTGGGTTTTATAAACAAAGTCCACAGAAGGAAATTAAGAGCTCAAAGTATGGTGATTTTTCATTTGTTAGGATATGCCACCATCACTGTGGACTTTTGCCTCAGTTGTTGCTGGTGCAGGAAAAACCTTCTTCCGGCTGGAGCAGCAAAGCAGCATTTCTGTTGGAAATGCAAAATCTATCTCTTCAGATTGATATGCACTAAATGCCTATGCATGAGTAAATGAAGTTTCTATGTATTACTTTTCTTGCTTCTATACCCACTTCATGACCTCTAGTTTTATTTTATTTTATTTTATTTTTGTCTCATTTTTCTCTTATCTCAGACAGCAGCTCCAAATGGCATGGCTCCTCTAACCCCTGGGACCACCACAGTACTGCATTAGGGAGTTGGGTAATGTTCTGTTGGTTGTTGCCTAGACCTAGTTAGTTATCATCCCTAATTCTTATCTTTCTCTTGAATCACACAATTACCAATTCTACCATCTAACTGGATTTCAAGTCCGTTTCTCTATCTCCAATAAGCACATGCAATTCACCCACCATCACTGTGGACTTTTGACAGCCTCTTGACTCATTTCCTGTACCAGTAAAGCCTTCTTTAGTTCTTTCTCTGTGCTGTGGTGAAAGTAGTATTGTTCAGAACTCATTTCGGTATCTAAATCTCCAACCAAAAAATATGTCAGGACTTTCCACTACCCTCATGATAACAATGGAGCTACCATAAACATTCAGAATTCAGTCCTGGATTTCTTACCTAACCTCATGTCATGCAACTCCTACACATCAAAATGTAGAGACACATATTCTTTCTCACCTCAGTCTTCTGTGCTTAATCTAAATTCCTCTTGCAAGGTTAAATCTCTCTCAAGACATAACATATGGAGACTTTGTATTGTAATCCCATGTGCAAGACCCAGGTTTGAACCTGGTCCCTATAGCACTGAAGGAAGATTTGGTGCTGTGGCCTCTTTCACTCTCCACCTGTCTCTCTGTCTCTATCTAGCAAAAAAGAAAGAAAGAAAGAAAGAAAGAAAGAAAGAAAGAAAGAAAGAAAGAAAGAAAGAAAGAAAGAGAGAAGGAAGAAAGAAAGAGAAAAGGAAGAGGAGAAAAAAGAGAGAAGAAAAGGAAAGGAAAGGAAAGGAAAGGAAAGGAAAGGAAAGGAAAGGAAAGGAAAGGAAAGGAAAGGAAAGGAAAGGAAAGGAAAGGAAAGGAAAGGAAAGGAAAGGAAAGGAAAGGAAAAGGGTATTACATGTGGGACAGTGAAACAACTCACTTGGATAGTGTGCTGCTTTGCCATGTGTACAGCCCTGGTCTAAATACAGCCACCATGCTATTAACTGAAGTTTCTATGCTGTGGTCTCTTTCTCTTTCTGTCTCTGTCTAAAAAAAAGAGGGGGTAGGTGGAGGAAAGGAAGCAACCTATGCCATGCCATGCCATGCCAAAGATACAGAGATAATTACAGTTTGTTCATGAACTAACCTTGTTCAAAGGTCCCAGATACCACTCTGAAGGACAGACCTCCCTTAGATTTCTCCCCAACATGGCCAAAGCAAGCCTTCCCAAAACATGTTACTTTGGCATGTAAATTATTTTAAGCTAAAGTTAACTGGGTCTTAAGTATCAAAGGAAACTTTCCCATCCTATCTAGAAAAATGAGAACTGTGGTTTTTGTTGGTTTTTTAATTTATTTTTTATTTAAGAAAGGATAAATTAACAAAACCATAGGGTAGGAGGGGTACAACTCCACACAATTCCCACCACCCAATCTCCATATCCGATCCCCTCCCCTGATAGCTTTCCCGTTCTCTATCCCTCTGGGTCCATGCTCTAATACATGTGGTATCAAAGATCAGACCTGTGACTCCCCTGCTTCTAAGTCCAAAGTTCTACCATAGCTGTCATCTCCCAGGCAGTCATTTAACTTTGTTAAAGACTTTCAGTGTCAGAGGTTGAGGGTAAGATGATCAAAGCAACTAGTCTGCAAGTCCCTTCAAGAGTTACCTATAAAATTCAAAACAATACATACCCTAGCTCAGTGCACATTTTACAGAGGGAAAAATTTCCACATTAAGTTAACATTTGAGTCTTACTTTGAGAAACAATAAAGTAGAAATATCACACTATAGAATTATACTGCTGCCAAAACTAAAACTACATAATTAATGTTATAGAAAAATGTGGGTTCCCAATGCTATGAAATGTAAACTATATGTCATTTTACCATTTACAGTTTATTAAGAAAATTAGATGGAGCCTTTTTTATATTAACTGCTGTACATTTTTCTGATGTTAAATCAATATGGTTTCCATTTTTCATGTAACAGAAATTTAGAAAATTAAATACATCAGACAAATGGTCATAATGCAACCATAAAATGCAATCTGAAAGATTAAAATGATGGCTATTCTTTATCACACATATTTGCATTTCTAAATAGTAAAAATCCTAATTGCTTGCCTTAGGTTCTTATAAGCATAAAAGTAAAATATGGATTAAAAAATTGACCTTTCCCCTATTTCAAAAAGAAATTATTCCTGGACACAGAATATGTGATCAACAAATACTTGATTCGTCAATTCCTATAATAAGTTTGTTTAGTTTCTAAAACAGCTGATGCTTAGTATTTTAAGTATTTGAAAGAGGGATGATAGAAACTACTTTTATCTGGCATAGTGAACTTTATTAAAAGTTATTTCATAGAATGGAGGGATAATGTAAGGAAGCTGTAGCCCAGAAAATTCAGCAAAACAAATGGTCTCACTACTCTTCTAACTTCTTGTAATCATACTAACAAATTACATATTTTATGGCTCAAAACCACAGAAATCTATTCTCACAGTTCTAGAAGTCAGGTGTTTTAAATCATCATCACTGGTCAAAATCATGGTAAGAATAGTGCTATGCACTCTTTAGAGTGTCTAGAAGGAGAATCCCTTCCTGGTCTCTGCCAGCATCCAGAAATAGTCATCTTTCCTGACTGAGGCCAAATCACTAAGACACTCTAATATTTGATGCCAGCATCTTCAAATCTTGTTCTGATCCAACTTCGTTTGTCCTTCTCTCCTATATGTTTGTGTGGTGCATGTGTGTGTGATCTTTATTTCTTCTTTTCTCTCTTTATTTCCTTCATTTCTTTTTTTTTGGGGGGAGAGGGTTCTTTTTACTCCACATTTCTTTCTTTTTTATTAGTGATTTAATATTGATTTACAAAACTATAAGATAACAGGGGTATAACTCCATACAATTCCCACCACCAGAGAGCTCAGTATCCCATCCCCTCCGTTAGAAACTGCAGTAGTTCTCCCAAGGTCACCCATATTGACTGATTTCTGCTTTCCATCTTACTGCATTTCAGGCACCAAGTTGCAGATAATACTATGATTCCATCCTGACTTCCCTGGGAAGATGACCATACCAATGCTTCATGGAACCTCACCTCTCTAGAGCTCTAACCCACTAGGGAAAGACAGAAACAGGCTGAAGGTATGAATTGATCTGCTAACACTCATATCCAGTGGAGAAGCAATTACAGAAGCCAGAACTCCCACTTTCTACACCCCAAACATAATTTTGGTCCATATTCCCAGAGGAGTAAACACTAGGGGAAGGGCAGGTTCCTAGAGTGGCCCACGAGAGGGCATATGATGATATTCATAATAGAAGTGAACAGTGATGGCGGAGAGATGGATCTATCAGAGGTACAGGCCTATCATATCTGTGGGCATCATAACTGTGGGAATCCAAGGAGTCCCTGAAAAGGGCCCCAGATGATGGGGTTTTCTGGTACTGAGTCAGAAGGCCATCATTAAATGAGCCATTATGTTGTACTTATCCAGCTTTTGTAGTCCTTTCTTTATCAAATGAGCTTGGACTTTCTCCTAGTTGTTAAAGCTTTGAGTTTCATTTATTCTACTCAAACCCGTATTACATTTATGGGGTTTGCCTTCTGTTGTTAATATTCTGCGGCTCTAGCTC
The DNA here is from genome assembly GCF_950295315.1 of Erinaceus europaeus. Taxonomy (NCBI): domain Eukaryota; kingdom Metazoa; phylum Chordata; class Mammalia; order Eulipotyphla; family Erinaceidae; genus Erinaceus; species Erinaceus europaeus. Next base: position 137,147,219 of record NC_080163.1, read on the forward strand.
GCCGGGCTTGCTTGATGGGCGAGTAACAGAGACGCGGAGACAACGGCTGGGCAGGGAAGCTGTATTTCTTTATTCAGGAACAACGATTCATAAACTAAGACAAACTAATCACCAAACAGAACTCTGCTGTCTCTTTGTGGCGGCGCAAGCACTCTCCCTTACTCTGCAACTCTCCAACTCTGGCACTCAGGAACCCTCTCCCTGGAACTCTGGCGGGGTTCCTAGGGGCGGGGCCAAGCGGGCCGCGAAACTAACAGGACTGATCCAATTCTCTTGGCGGGGGAGAACTAGAACCCAATGTAAAGCATACAACAGCCTTCTTTGAGCATTTCTACTAAATTGCCAAGCTTATTGGGTCTAAGTATAATCAGGGGAATTTATGATGCCTTCTTTAGGCTCTTTTACTAGGACACCAGGTTTATTAGGTCTAATTCTAATCACAAAGGGCTGTTAAGCGCTTTTACTTTTGAGTTATCTAATGGCCCCTTGCTTACGGGTACATGTACACCTGTACCCAGTACCTGGCCAATATCTAGTATCTTCAACTTTGTTTTCATGCTATCTGAAATGGAACTAGGTAGTCCCATGTGTTAGGAGAGATCTTACCAGATTAGAGGAATTGGGAGGGTGACATCTCAAGCCATGTGTCTCTGGTGACAATCCACAATAACAAGTCAGTAGCAGCGTAACACGGCATTGCAGCACTGGTAGCACTGATTTAATTGAGGTCACCAGAAGCAGTATGACAGTAAGTAATCGGAGAGAAGAAATATCAAGAAATATGGGTATAGAACATAGAGATTCCAGGACTAGGAGAAATAAGGATCTTAAAGAGAATGGGACGGGTTCCTTGTAGTCTTAGAAAGAGTTTAAAATAGCAATAGTTAATTATTATAACCAAGTTATTAGAGGGTTCTTTTTTTTTTAATCTGATCATTAGGATCTACTCTAATATATTTTACCTCACTATGCTTTGTGCTCTGTAGGAGTATCTACTAATCACCGTATCTTAGGTACTGACAGGGCCAAATAGTTTTGGTCTATCTGGCTTAATGTTATAGATAACTTAGATATTTAAAAAACTATATATACAGGGGCCAGGTGGTGGTGCACCTGGTTGAACGCACATGTTGTAGTACTCAAGGACCCAGGTTCAAGCCCCCGGTCCCCGCCTGCAGGGGGAAAGCTTTGCAAGTGGTAAAGCAGGGTTGCAGGTGTCTTTCTGTCTCTCTCCCTCTCTGTCTTTCCCTTCCTCTTGATTTCTGACTGTTTCTATCCAATATATAAATAAATATAATAAAAAGAATTTTAAAAAAACTATATATACAAATATATTTTAGAGCTCCTTGAGCAATTTAAGCCCAGTATCCAAAATGATCATCTTACAAATCTGAAACTTAAATACTTAGGCTAAAGAAAACATGTATGCTTAGAGCTATGGTCTAGTCAGCTAGAGAACTTGAAGTCTTAAATCTATCCCCCCCACCACTGATATATTAAATGAATAGTGAATTATGAGATTATAAATTAATAGGATTATAATATCACATCTTTCCCACCCACCACCCAGCCACAATAGTTTTCCATCATCTTGGATATGGATTGGTTTTTTTCCTTTGTTTTTTTTCAAGTTCAATTCTGTAAATTCCACATATGAATAAAACCATCCTGTAGTTGTAATTTATCTCCTTACTTGCTTCACGAAGCATAATTTTCTTTAATTCCATCCATTTTATCCTAAAGGACACAATATCATGTTTTATTTCTGAATAGTACTCCATTGAGAACATGTCCCATAACTTTTTTATCCAGTCATCTGTAAAGGGCATTTTGGTTGCTTCCAAATTTAGGTTATTGTGAATAATGCAACCATTAACATGGGGGTACATATATTTCTTTGAATTAGTGTTATTATCTCTTTTGAATAAATGCCTAGGAGTGGGATTGCTGGATCATAAGGCATTTCCATTGTATTTGATGAAGGATTCTCCATACTGTTCTCCATAATGGCTGTACCAGTTTGTTTTCCCACCACCAACAGAATAGAGTTCCTTTCTGTCCACATCCTTTCCAACACTTACATTCTCCTGTTTTGGTGATGAAAGCCATATTAACAAGTGCAAGGTGGAATCTCAATGTGGTTTTAATTTGTATTTCTCTAGTGATGAGTGAATTGGAGTATTTCCACAAATCTGTGGGTTATTTTTATTTCTTCTTTAGAGAAGTGTCTACTCATATCTCCTGCACACTTTTTTTTGGGGGGGTGTGTTTTTTTCTTTTTGTTGGGCTGAATGAGTTCTTTATAGATGTTTGATATCAACCACTTGCCTGAAGTATGGTATGCAAATATGTTCTCCCAGTTGATAAGTTCCCTATTTATCCTTATGGAATTTTAATTTTGATGTCTAAAAGCTTTATAATTTGGTATAGAACCACTTGTTCATTCTTGTTTTTGTTACCCCTGCCCATGGGGTAGAGTTTCCAAAAATACCATTACTGTTAATGTCATGAAATGTTTCACCAATATGTTCTTCTTTCATTTTTAAATTTAAACCATGTGGGTTTTTTAATATTTGGTTTATTAATTACTGGATAGACAAAGACAGAAAATGAGAGGGGAGTGAGAGATAAAGTATTAGAGAGATAAAGAGACATCTGTAGCCCTGCTTCACCACTTGTGAAGCTTTCCCCCTGCAAGTTGAGACTTAAATGTATGCATTTAGCCAAGTGCACCACTACCGGGCCCCACCAATATATTCTTCTATGTATTATATGCTTTCAGGTCTAATAGCCAGGTCTTTGATCCATTTTGAGCTAATTTTGTTGTATGGTGTTAATTGGAGGTCTAGTTTCATTTTTCTACATGTGGCTATCCAGTTCTCCCAGCACCATTTGTAAAAAAAAAAAGACCTTTTCCCTATTGGGCAGTTTTGGCCCCTTTGTAAAAGATAAGATAACTATACATTTGTGGGTTTAGTTCCATTGGTATATGTGTCCATTTAGTTCTAGAACCATGCTGTTTTAACTACTATTGCTTTGTAGTATAAACTAAAGTGAGAAATTATGATGCCTCCATTGAATATGCTTCTCTATACAATGCTTGTATTCCTTAAGAGTCCTCATAATGAGCTTTCTCATTATGTAGTATTTCTCTTGGAGTCCTTCTGTTTCATTTCTATCTGTTTTTTCTTTTATGAAAGCTTGTTTTTGAGATATTTTTGTTTACACATTTATTGTACCTGTTATTGTTGGCCAGCAGGTGGTGCTTTTGTTGCGATCACTTGACTTTGCTATGTTTATATGTTGTGTGGTGAGGTATGGGGGCTAGGGTTATGGTTCTTGTTATTTTCTACCTAGTCTACTCTTTTCTATTCTTCTATAATAGGTTGACTGTCATGGATCAGTTCTTTAAGAAAAATGTTGCAAATTGTTATTGTAAATACATTAATTGAAAGCTTCTGTTATGGCAGCTGAAAAAACAAATGCAAAGCTGGGGATTGTTTGAGTAGTATATTAAATTACATCAACATTCTGAATATTGCTTATAATAATTTAATGCTCTCCTTTAGGTCATTGTTTTGTCATTCAAAACCTCAAGCATGGACAAAGGTAACAGCTCTTAGAAAAACATTCTTGGCTTCATCCCTGAAGTTAATGGCCATTAGTCAGAATAACACACCTCAATAGCTATTACTACTATCATATAATATCTATGTTCAAAACTCTCCAGGAGCTTCCTATAATGACAATGCAACACATGTCTCAGTGTGTCCTCTATCATGCCATACCAGCTCCTCATCCTCTTCCTTCTAATGCATTCATTTTTCTTTAAAGATGACAATAATATGGTTTTTAATTTAATAAAGGATGCATGAAGACTATATATACACTGTGGAAATCTATAAGTCTGTGCACATACAGGTGTTATTTCAGGAACCAGAGCTATATGCATCAATGAAATTCTAGTTCATATTGTCTACATTATAGAGTTAAAACTGAGTAGTTGATATCTTTGGCCACTGAGATGTGTAGATCCTTTAGTCACCACTTTCCTATAATTTATTATAATGAATACAAGTATATACATAGATTCCCATAGAATTTTAAGTTAAAAAGGATAATTTTTAAAATAATTATTTTATTTATTTATTCCCTTTTGTTGCCCTTGTTGTTTTATTGTTGTAGTTATTATTGTTGTTGTCGTTGTTGGATAGGACAGAGAGAAATGGAGAGAGGAGAGGAAGACAGAGAGGAGGAGAAAAAGACAGACACCTGCAGACCTGCTTCACCGCCTGTGAAGCGACTCCCCTGCAGGTGGGGAGCCGGTGTTCGAACCGGGATCCTTATGCCGGTCCTTGTGCTTTGCGCCACCTGCGCTTAACCCGCTGTGCTACAGCCCAACTCCCAAAAAGGATAATTTTTATGATGAATCCAAATGATAAACATTCTGAAATAGTCATTGTAATCTTTTAATAGATTCTGTTCCTAGGAAACCCTCCCCCTCCAAAAAAATTAAATTTGAAGTTTATTTCCTAGAATATGCCCCATATAATAAAAACAGACAGGGTCAGGTGGTGGCGCTCCAGGTTGAGAGTACATGTTACAGTGTGAAAGGACGGGGGTTTGAGTCCCAGTCCTCCCACCTGCAGGGAGAAAGCTTTGCAAGTGGTAAATCAGTGCTGCAGGTGTCTCTCTGTCTCTCTCCCTCTCAATCCCCCTTCCCTCTTAATTTATGGCTGTCTCTATAAAATAAATAAAGATTAAAAAAATATTTAAGGGGGCCAGGCAGTAGCACAGTGGATTAAGTGCACGTGGCGCAAAGTGCAAGGACCTGCGTAAGGATCCCAGTTTGAGCCCCTGGCTCCCCACCTGCAGGGCGTTCCTTTCACAGGCAGTCAAGCAGGTCTGCAACTGTCTTTCTCTCCTTCTCTCTGTCTTCTTCTCCTCTCTCAATTTCTCTCTGTCCTATCCAACAACGACGACAGCAATAACAACAAAGATTAAAAACAAACAACAAATGCAACAAAAGGGAAAAATGGCCTCCAGGAGCAGTGGATTTGTAGTGCAGGCACCAAGCCCCAGTGATAACCCTGGAAGCAAACAAACAAACAAACAAAAAACACCGTTAAAAAACCCGGACATAATGGGTCTCAGTAGTGCAAAAGATTAAATGAAGCAAATTATGTGCCACCAAGTTCACACAATAACTCTCATACCATAATACCATATCCTGTAAGTCTACAATAAAGTGAGAGCTTACATTTGTTAGAAAGCAAAATAAATCATCCTCTGGGCTTTTCAGAGAATAGGTAAATAATCAAACAAGCATTAGATAGATTGATAAGAGAAAAAGTAAAAAGAAAATTATTAACATGTATACCTCCTGTATATGTGGGAGAGAGCCAGAAAACCTGACTAATTCACCACCTGGACTTTAAATAGCTAATACAAGGACTGGAAAGAATAGAAGGTCAGGTAAGCAGTTTACCAGAGAAGGCAGAGTATGCAGATTTAAGTTTCAATAAAGAAATTGGGTGTTCCAGGAAAACACATTAGAGGAAGATTTACATGTAAATGACTTTTTCAAAGGCAAACTTTATCCTGTCTTATGGGCACCTCCCAAATAAGCTAACTTTTTGCCTAAGACATATTTTGTTAAGGCAAATTTTTGTTCCCATACACAGACACTTTCCAATTTCAGAATTATAAAGAGTTTGTACTTAATGTCCAAGAATGAAAATAGCATTACTTCTATGTGTTTTTCTGCATAGGGAAATAAAACAGCAAAATCTAACGATGATGATAAAGCTCAGTCAAGTCTTACAAATAGTCTGAAATATCCTGAGATTGGACAGTTGGTACAAGAATTTGGATAACAAAAATAGTATGCCAGCACTATTATGCGGCACAGGATAATATGACTAATGCAGTTATTACACACAGAAATACAAAAAGCTTTCCAACTATGTCTTTTCATTAAAAACATCAACGTGGTTTCACCCTCAGACAAAAAAAAAAAAAACTGCCTATCTTATGTTTTCATTTTCCCATTTGATCCTTGTTTTGGATACCATAGTCATTTTATACCACATTGTTGTACTTTATTTCTAGCAGAATTGTCTCTAAAACTAGACACCATACTCAATAGCATTTTAGTCACCCCCCTTTATTTTTTTTAATATTATAAACTATTGTTTTATTGGGAGGCTATTTGAATCCCATTTCAATGTTAACTATCTAGTAGTAGATGGAGATTTCTGGGATGCTGGGTATATATATACATGAATCAAACCTGGTTTCTGCCCTTAAGCCACTTAACAGGTTTAGCAGAGAATACTGACAATTATTAGCAACTGAAGTACTGAATGGGGCATGATTAGGAAAAGATGTATGACCAAGAAAAGTACCAGAAGAGAAGTCTATATTTAAATTGTAAACTTGGAATGAAGAAAACATCAATGAAAAGAAGTAAAGAAAATTCTGTCAAAAATATAAGCCACATGGGGCCAGGAGATAAGTTTACCACTGAGTGATTTTAAAATGAGAATGTGACCTTTACAGTTCCCAAACTTTCCTGGAGCTTTTGTCAGAGACCTTAGAATGAGGAATTGACCATTATAGCAGCTATAGTACCAAACAAAATATGATATGACTAAGCCACAGCAACAACATGGCCCAGTACACAATCATACCACCCATTCTTCTTGCTACACGAAACTCCTCACCAAACCTCCCTCTTTACTGGGTATAAAAACCTGCTATAAAGTGGCCAGGCAGTAGCACACCCAGTTAACTGCACATAGTGCAAAGCACAAAGACCAACAATAGGATCCTGGTTGAGCCCCCGGCTGCCCCCTTACAGGGGGGTCACTTCACAAGCGGTAAAGCAGATCTGCAGTTATCTTTTTCTCTCCCTCTCTGTCTTCCCCTCCTCTCTCAATTTCTCTCTGTTCTCTGTCCTAGCCAACAACAATAGTAGCAACAATAACAACAATGGAAAAAATGGCTGCCAGGAGCAGTGGATTCATAGTGCAGGCATTGAGCTCCAGTGGTAATCCTGGAGGCAGAAGAAAAAAAAAAAAAAAACAGATTGCTGGTCTATGAAATACAGTACCAGCCTGGACTCTTGTCCACTGGTCCCAGTCTGACCTCCTTATCTGCCAGTCATTCCCATCTTCCCTTCCAAGAAACTTGCCTTGGCTTTCAAAGATGGGTTTATCTCTTTCTTCCCTTGATGTCAACCATGGCACTTTTCTATCAACCAGGCTGAGGGCACACTTTCTTCTTCTAGTGTTTGCCCTTCTTCCATAGCCAGTCAACAGCGTCAGGTTGAGCCTGATGTAAAGTTTCGAGACCTCCTTTGAATCTGGAGAGGTGGCAGTCGTTGACTATGTGGGTCATAGTCTGTCTGTAGCCGCAGGGGCAGTTCGGGTCGTCTCTGGCTCCCCAGCGATGGAACATAGCGGCGCACCGGCCATGGCCTGTTCGATAGCGATTGAGGAGGGCCCAATCATAAAGTGCTAGGTCAAAGTCGGGTTGACGCTTGCAGGGTACACTTTACCATACATAAGGACCTGAATTTGAGCTCCTGTTGTGAAGCATTGTTATGGTGTCTCCTATTCTCTGTCTAAAAAAAAAAAAAAAAAAAAAAAACCTACAAGTCACTGATATAGAATTTGTCTTTGGCAAATTAGGGCTTACTAAAAATGTGGCATTAGAGTTTACTAAAGATATCCTCCACATTTACTGGGAATTATTGCTGTCAAAATATTAGCTACATTACTACTCTTCTAGATTAAAAGTCCAGCATAAATTATTTTAGAGAATTAAAAATAGGTAAACTTATCCTCTGGTTTATTTGTTTTACCAGAGCACTGCTCAGCTCTGGCTTATGGTGGTATGGGGGATTTAACGTGGGACTTTAGAGCCTCAGGCATGAGTCTCTTTGCATAACCATTACACTATCTCCCGGGCCATCCATAATCTTATTCTCTATTAATGAATATAGCAAAATCAGCAAGTAAGCATCTTTTATTTATCAGGTACTGGAGTAAAAATAGATAAGCAAACAAGATACTGCCCTTACTAAAAAATAAACTTTTTTGAAGAAAAAACACTATACAATTGGTTGAGCTCATTTATGATAAATATTGATACACTGCTTATAATAGACAAAGGAAAGAAACACACCACAGGATTCATAATTATTTAAAACAGCTTGCTAAAACAAAGGGTGAAACTTGAACTAAGTGTGGTATATTGTACCAAAGCAAATAATTCAGGAAGCAGAGAACAGGAGGGGAGGCAGGAAGAGAACACTGGGGACCTGGTACACAATGGTAGGGAAAAGAATCTAAGTTAGTATGTGGACATCCATCACATGTACCCATGTCAACAGCTCTACCTTAAACCATTATCCCCTAAGTAAAATTACTTTGAAAGAAAGATTATACTCGCCAATTCATAGCTGTCAGTGGAAAGAGGCAATGTGCAAATTGCCTATAAACATAAACATGAGCACAGCACATTCACAAGTTTAAATTTCCATTATATGGCAAAGCATCTACCCATTATTACTTATATTTGAACCTGTCTTCAAATAATTAGTTCCAATATATTTCACTGAATAGAAAACTTTTAGAAGGGTAGGTCCCAAACATGTTTTATTGTAAGCTTTATTTTTAATGTTCCAGAAGCAGCAGGGGGCAATCTAACTTAGGAAAACCCGCTGTGGAAGTGGTGAGAGCTAAAGCAAGGCTGCATTCTAGAGCTGTTTGAAAAAAAAAAAAATTCTCCACTTTACTGAATACAAAATATGAGTTAGAAGGAAAGAAGGAAATACACATTGGAGAAAATAAATCCAGGTCAGTAAAATAACAGAAGGTGATGGGTCCACTCTGGAATAAAATAAAATGAAACAAAATAAAATAAATATAAAATATTTTTTTTAAAAAAAAAAACCTTATATACTCTAAGAGAAATCTGTGAAGGCATACAGACATCCTAGGATTTTTGTTCTAACTTTGCCTTCAGGCACTTCTGAGTCCAGATAACTGCAGATCTGGGAATAACAGGTGTTTATTGATTTCTTTGTGATTTTTCTCTTTTTTATTTCTTCCCTTTTTTCCCCCTGTGGTACAGGAACAGAAAGACATATGTATTCCATATGTAGCACTTTAGAAAATGAAAGGCAACAGAAACACTGAACAGATGTGGGGAGTAGGGACCCACTTTCCCCAATATAGTTAAATGTCAACATGCCAACTTCTTTCTCTTTATTATTCTTAAAAAAAAAGAGCACCGAAAGTTTTCGATAAATATACTAGCTGAAAAGAAGCTTGAATGTCAGCATGAACATTCACACTAATCAGAAAATAAAAATGTTGAGTTTTTTCTCAGTTCAATTTTTCTTTTTAATGAATTTGAAATAAATATCATGAAGTCATTATAGGACAACCAATAGTTTGGTTTAACTTGCTTAAAGGAGAAATATACAGTTTCTAAAAATGCCCCCCTGCCTCCTTTCTTTACACCTGCAATTGACAAGTTGCATTACAAAATCACAATCAGTGCACTTTAGTCTGATATGTATAAAAAGGTCCAAAAAACAAGTACACAGCATTCTTTGTATGATGAATTATCGGCCATAATCTAGTTGTCTTTTTATTTATCTTATGTATCAAGTATCTAATAATATTTTGAGGACAAAAGAGTAAAGTGAGTCACATCAACATAAAAAATGCATTTCCCCACAGTTAAAAATAATTCACAATCTCATTAGATACTGAATTTACTTTTAAAAGTAAGGGGACTTAGAACTCATGAAAAGGATAAAAACCTATGAGAGAGTAAAAAGGGTAGAGTAAAATGGCTGTTTGCTATTATTTTAGAAAATGTGAAGAGGACGTTTGGAAGAGAGATGGGAAAGAGGGAAATGGGCATAAGATGGTATTCTCTGTATCTAGTTTGGGAAGCAAACACAAAGCAGTATATGAATCCTGGTCCTATGGAAAAAGAGACACATGGGGTTGGGCACAGAGAAGCAGCACACAGAAAGAAGGAAGGAAGAGCCTGAGGGGTCCTGTGAAGTCAGCAGGATTTCCCATGGTTCCAATGATGAAACAAACTTCTAGGAGGAAGTTTTTTGTTTGTTTGTTTAAATGTTCCGACATATGTCAAATGGAGAACTGGTGCAGCACACACATTATAGTAAAGACTAATGACAGACTGTGCTAAACAATGTGGGAAAGTATAGTGTTCTGTGAGGAAGAATTTATTGTTCAAGAATTACAGTTTCAGGAGAACCCAGATTGTTTTTTACAAAGGCTGTAGAAGATGCAGTTTGAAAATAGTTTTTAAAAAAAGGGAAGAAAGGAATGAAGGAAGGAAAGGGAGAGAAAGAAGGAAATAAAGAAAAAAAGAAAGAAAGAAAGTAGGAACTATAGAGAGGAAATAAAGAAAAAAAAAAAAACCCTAAGCAGGAGGTGCATTCCCCTATGGCATGACCATATTTTCTATAACAGTAATACTATGTCCCTAAAAGGAAGAGTAAGAGAACAACACAGTCTCATTCAAGGGGAGAACCAGGGTCATTTAAGCAGATAACACAAAGAAATATACATGGGCTCTTATTTATTATTATTTCAAATGCCATTAGGGATTTTTTAAAACATCTACTAGTTAACATTTCCAAACTGGTGCAAAATGCTAGAATATCAGGGGACCAAAAGAAAAGACTACTTTCTTATAAATCACTATTTAATTAATATCAGAGGGGAAAATTGATTGTGTATCTCAAACTTTTTAAAGCACAGACAGAGTCATTTTAATACATAGGCAGAGTCTTTGATACTTGGCTCTCTTAAAAGCCTAGACCAGGGAGAACAGAAGCAACCGGTGGTACAGACATATACAAACAATGTCAAAGGACATAAAATATGGTGATATTGGGTCTTATACAGCAAATCCTAACAAAGGGATTTTTCAAAGTTAACCCAATTACCAAATAATGTGATGATAACAATAACTGTCTATTGTCTTCTTGAACCCTAAGACAGCAGGAACCCCACATTTCTACTATAGAGCCTATATTTCCCCCAGTCCTGGAACCTTAGGGTGGGGTGTACTTTCCTGCATGCTTCTCTCAATTCATACCAAATGATACTGCATCTAATCAACGCAATCCCAATCTAATCAACGCAACAAGTACCCCCTCAGCATGCTTCACTTCAGACTATGTCCAGAGACATCAGTTGTGGAATGACAACCCTTCAGCTTCATTACTCGGGTGAGACCTGTCCTTTCATAGTATTCTCAAATTCCATTCCAGGTGGTTCACTTCCTAACAAAGTCCCAAAACCTAGATATAGACTAGGTCCCGTGAGATAGAGCATATGTTCACACGTATCCATAAACTAGGGCAAAAGTATAACAATAGTCTGCAGTGAGTACTCCCCAACACTTCATCTGCACTATTCCAGCCTTTAAGTCCATAATTGGTCAACAATTTGTTTGGCTTTGTATGTTAACTCTCTTTTCAGCCACCAGATTCCAGATGCTAGCATGATGCCAATCAGACTTACCTCACCAATATGTCCTGGAGCTCTGCTTCCCCAGAGCCCCACCCTACTAGGGAAAGAGAGAGGCAGGCTAGGAGTATGGATCGACCTATCAATGCCCATGTTCAGCAGGGAAGCAATTACAGAAGCCAGACCTTCCACCTTCTGCAACCCACAATGACCTTGGGTCCATACTCCCAGAGGGATAAAGAATAGGAAAGCAATCAGGGGAGGGGGGAAGATACGGTGTTCTGGTGGTGGGAATTGTGTGGAGTTGTACCCCTCTTATTCTATGTTTTTGTTAATGTCTCCTTTTTTAAATAAATAAAAAAACAAATAAGACAAATTAAAAAAGACTACTTATGTCCACTGATTAAAACACATGTGTACACACCCACACATACTTCACCTAATTTGGCTACATCTTAAAAATTACAAAAAGCCTCCTCCAAAGTGTTCATTACCACTCCAATTTCCTGTGTAGACCTGACCATTTGTATGTTTTTCTGTATCTCCTAAGTGTTACCCAAGTTACCTAATGCATGCACAGTATGAAACATTTTTAAATGAGTTAGTCCTTATTGAATTATGATTTCCAGCAGACACTAATAACAAAATTCAAATTGCTCTGGCAGACAAGGATTTTTAGAGTGCTGGGAAGTAACCAGGTTTTTGAGAGAATCTCGAAGAGCCACCCACCAAGTGTGTGTAGTAACTGGGTACCGCTTGATGAAATACTTCAAATAGTTTAATTAGATTTACCAAGAAAAAAAAAAATCAATCGTTAAGAGCCAACTCTCTAGGAGATAGAGATGATAAAGAACTGTTATTGGCACACTCAGGGTGTAGTCAAAAGTAAAGCTTAACAAAATAAAGTTTTCAGGTTTCCCTGGTACTGTCTCTGCAGTGGACACAATGCAATTAGCAACACATCAAAAGGAGAGGAAAGCAAATTTTGCCCCATGACTTCTTCTTCCTCAAGAATTTCTTCAGCCTGTTTAAAAGGCATTTTGCAAGCCAGGAAGAATAGAGACACTCAGATTCTATCAGGGGTTGCTTTCCCTAAGAACACCTGCAAACCAAATTTGCTCTGTTTTGTTAACCATTTATTTTGTCTTTACTGGATTTTCAAAGGGAAATGTGATAATCCCACAGTTCTTCAGATGCCCAACAGGATGTTTAATCTAATAAAGCAATTGCAATGGAATGGATTAAAACAACATGGAGCACTCATAATTTGGAATCAGTAAAATAAGTTTAACATTCAGGCACTATGAGTTCAGTCCTAGAAATATTATTGGTAGGATAAAAGAAGTGTCACACTAACAACTGTTTTTCTTCTTTAAGCATCTTCATATTGCTAACACTCCTGTGAGGCCAAGAGTAGCTGTGCTGCTGAGGTAGCCTTCACTGCATTTTGAGGAATTGCACTACATCCTAAAATAACAAACTATAAGCCCTTCAGTTATCATCTGGCAGAAATAACAAGAGTAGAACCAACAGAAATGGAATTAGAAAAAGGAACTACTGATGTAAATACTATGGAGGACTTTTCACTTGAAATAAAAACTATTGTTCAACAAAGAGGATAGTATTTACTTAAGAATTAAAAGAATGAGCCCAGTTCCCAACCCACTCCCAGCACTGTAGGGAACTTCACTGCTCTGGTTATTTCCCTTTATGTCTCTGTGTCTTGTTTCTTTCTCTATTTAGAAAAGTCAGCTAGGAGCACTGAAGCCCTACTGACAACAATGAAATAAATAAATAGGAAGGAAAGAGGAAGGAAGGAAGGGATGGATGGAGGGAGGGAGGAAGGGAGGGGGGAAAGGGGTCAGAGAGAAATAGTTCAATTCATTATTAGGTTCCCTGTTTAAATCCTAGTACCAAAAGTAACAGATTGATGCTCTGGTCTCATTTTTTTTTTTAATTTAAGAAAGGATTAATTAACAAAACCATAAGGTAGGAGGGGTACAACTCCACACAATTCCCACCACCCAATCTCCATATCCCACCCCCTCCCCTGATAGCTTTCCCATTCTCTATCCCTCTGGGAGCATGGACCCAGGGTCATTGAGGGTTGCAGAAGGTAGAAGGTCTGGCTTCTGTAATTGCTTCCCCGCTGAACATGGGCGTTGACTGATCTGTCCATACTCCCAGTCTGCCTCTCTCTTTCCCTAGTAGGGTGGGGCTCTGGGGAAGTGGAGCTCCAGGACACATTGGTGGGGTCTTCAATCCAGGGAAGCCTGGCCAGCATCCTGATGGCATCTGGAACCTGATGACTGAAAAGAGAGTTAACATACGAAGCCAAACAAATTGTTGAGAAATCATGGACCCAAAGCTTGGAATAGTGGACAGGAAGTGTTAGGGGGGTACTCACTACAAACTCTAGTGTACTTCTGCTTTCAGGTATATATTTTGCAGAAGTTTATGGATACGTGTGAACATAAGCTCTCTCTCACAGAAACTGGTGTATATCTAGGTTTTGGGACTTTGTTAGAAAGTGAACCACCTGAGATGAAATTAGAGTATACTATGAAAGGAGAGGTCTCACCCGAGTAATGAAGCTGAAGGGTTGTCATTCCACATGTGAAGTCTCTGGACACAGTCTGAAGTGAAGCATGTTGAGGTGACAATCGTTGCGTTGGTTAGGTTGTGATCGGCGGGATATGGAGATTGGGTGGTGGGAATTGTGTGGAGTTGTACCCCTCCTACCCTATGGTTTTGTTAATTAATCCTTTCTTAAATTAAAAAAAAAAAAGGCCAAAAAAAAAAAAAAAAAGAAAAATGATGGGGGTTGCAGACTCTCCCCTTGCTTGGAAGGGTGTCAGCAGCCCAAGCTTAAGCTTGCTAATAAAGGCTCTTGCTATTGAAAAAAAAAAAAAGAAAAAAAAAAGAATAATTTTAAAATTAAACCAGTATTATACACACATGTTACACTGGGACAAATCCCCAATGTAAGCTAAGTGCTCAATTTAGCTTTTTATATTAGTCATATTAAAAGGTGAAAATAAACATTGACATTAACTTTATTATTTAATTCAATCAATCAATCAAAAATATTTCAACAAGTCAACACTAAAAAGTACTCAACAGATAACTTAGATACTTCTTCTCCCCCTCCCCCCCCCAGGGTTATTGCCAGGGCTCGGTGCCTGCACCATGAATCCACTGCTCCGGGAGACTATTTTTTCCCTTTTTGTTGCCCTTGTTGTTTTTATCATTGTTGTGGTTATTATTATTGTTGTTGTTACTGTCATTGGAAAGGACAGAGAGAAATGGAGAGAGGAGGGGAAGACAGAGGGGGAGAGAAAGATAGACACCTGCAGACCTGCTTCACTGCCTGTGAAGTGACTCCCCTGCAGGTGGGGAGCCAGGGGCTCAAACCACTGGTCCTTGTGCTTCGCACCACATGTGCTTAACCTGCTGCGCTACCGCCCAACTCCCAACTTCGATACATTTCCTTTCTTCCTTCCTTCCTTCCTTCCTTCCTTCCTTCCTTCCTTCCTTCCTTCCTTTCTTCTCCTTCTTCTTCTTCTTCTTCTTCTTCTTCTTCTTCTTCTTCTTCTTCTTCTTCTTCTTCTTCTTCTTCTTCTTCTTCTTCTTCTTCTTCTTCTCTCTCTCTCTCTCTCTCTTTGCCTCCAGGTTTATAGCTGGGGCTTGGTGTCAACACTATGAACCTACTGCTCCTAGGGGCCTTTTTTATAAAAAAATTTTATACAATAGGATAGAGAGAAATTGAAAGAGGAGGGGAAGATGGAGAGAGAGGAGAGAAAGATAGAAACCTGCAGACCTGCTTCCTACTTGTGAAACGGCCCCACAGGAGCAGGGGGCTTGAACTGGAACCGTTGCAAGGGTCCTTGAGCTTCATACTATGTGTGGTTAACCTGGTGCACTACCTCTAAGCCCCCCATAAATTTTTTATTAATTAATTAATTTAATTAATTTAGTACTGTAGCACATCTCAACTAGGTCTAGTGACATTTCAAGTGCTCAGTAGCCAACATGGAGTTAATGGCTACTTTACTGGAAACTCGGTTCTGGGAAGATTAGAAACTGCAAGAAGGAAGTAAAGCAAGTATAGGATGATGTGCTGTCTAACTAGGGCTGGCAGAAAGATACTGAGTTCCAACCACTCCACCTATCCACTAATACCCACATGTCTTCTGTTGGTACTCATATCCACCAATGAGGGTTTCCAGAAGTCCCATCCTTTATCCACCACATTGCTCTTTTAAAACATAGTCATCTGAATCGTTTGTTCACTAGACCTTTATTAAATGCCTATGATATACCAAATACAGTGCTAGGATTATGAAGATAAGCCAGATGAATTACTGCTGTCTGAATAGTATGATGGGCTACATAAATATATACAAGCCAATACACATTCATAGCTTAGGTTGATAATTGTTCTAGCAGAGGATGATGGTCAACATGTGCTCATATAAAAGATTTCATGTAAGACAGGAGGAGAGAAATGTGAATGAAGGAGGAGAAATAGGGCAGTTTACTAATTCTAGTTTATATTCTCAGAAAGATCTTTTCTGACCATAATACAAACATTCTCATCCACTCATCATTTACCCTCTATTATACCATCTTTTTAGCTTTTGTAGCATACATCATCATCTGAAATTTTTAATTCAATTATTTACTTGCTTGCTTGTTATCATTCTTTTAAAAAAATTTACACATCAGTAGGTACTTTGTGGACCTTTGTCACTCTGTAAGCTCTACAAGGTGTGCCATTACTGAGCCCCATCACTCTGCACTTTCAACAGAGTAGATGTCATTCCACATATCCAACATCTATCCAGTCAGCCATTCATGTATCTTATCTAATCAACCAGATTTCCTTCCTTTGATTTCATATTACCACAAACTGTGTATATCATCTCAAGACTTACTAATCCCTTGTTAATAAACAACTACGTGCTCCCTCCTCTAATATGTCTTAAACAATAGCAGATGAATTACCTGAAACACTGCTCAACTCCTTGTTCAAAATGTACTACTCTCTTTTTATTATTTTTTGGGGGATTAATAGTTTACAGTAAATACAGTTATTGCTACATGTGTAAAATTTCTCAATTTTATGTGACAATCTCACCCCAGCCTAGATCCTTCTCCACCATCATGTACCAAAATTTGAAAATGTCCACACACCCCAACCCCAAGTCCTTTGCTTTGATGCAACACACCAAACTCAATACAAGTTCTACTTTATTTTTCCTTTTTTTGTTCTTATTTCTCAACTTCCATCGATGAGTGAAATTATCCCACATTCATCCTTCTCTTTCTAGCTTATCTTAATTAACATGATTACTTCAAGCTCCATCCAAGATGAGGTGAAGAAGGTGAATTCATAATTCTTAATAACTGAGTAGTATTCCACTATGTATATATACCACAACTTTCTCAGCCACTCATCTGTTGATGGACGTCTAGGTTGCTTTCAGGTTTTGGCCATTACAAATTATGCTGCTATGAATATCCCCAGGAGAGGAATTTCCAGGTCATATAACAGGTCCATTTCTAGCCTTCTGAGATTTAGGCAATGCTCAGACATTCTTATTGAGGCAATCAAAGTTTTTCTCTATTCAGTCCCTGTCATAACTTTCTCATTTACTCAACAAAAAGAAACTCCCAGTTGGAGAAAGTGGAGAACCTAAAAGGTATGTTAATTTCTTCTTATTATCAATTCATTGTCAAAAATAAAAGACATTCTTCCCTTCCCATGTTATCATTCCAGGAGGATAAACAGTGTCTTTGATGTCTATCTTAATTCTTCACCCAGGTGGGAACTAGTTTCCAAATAGGAACAAGTCAAAGGAAGTAGCACCATGTAGATAAGATAGCAAGCCTGTGTGAAACTGACCCACAATCTGTGCTACAGTCTTGGGAATCTTAGACAAGGTTGATGTGGGCACCACCAAGAGACCTGATCTCCTCTAAGGGCTTTCAGCGCATGTTCTCAGTACTACCTAGTATGGACCTGGTCAGAGATATCTTCAATATTTGTCCTGAATGGCAAATGCCTTGGACTCAATCCCAGGGCAACTGCATGAAATAAACCTTTCATCAGCTATGTTCAGAAGAGATTATATTATTTAATATGGACATGGAACTCTTAGAGGCAAAATTATATCTTTTCACTAGGACCATTTGTTTTTGGTTCTATCACTGAGGGAAGAAAAAAGGACACTGGAGGAAGTAGTAATAGACATAGACATGGCTTAGCCAGGAAGAAGGAAGGGGCCTTAGAGAGTCTCCCCTGGAGAACAGAATCAATATAAAAGTCAGTTTAGGGGCCAGGTGGTGGCACACCTGGTTAAGTGCACACATTACAGAGTGCAAGGATCTGGGTTCAAGTCCCTGGTCCCCACCTGCAGGGGGAAAGCTTCACAAGTAGTGAAGCAGGTCTGCAGATATCTCTCTGTCTCTCTCCTGCTCTATTCCCCACTTCTCTCACAATTTCTCTGTCTCTATTCAAAAGAAATAAATAAATATTAAAAATTAAATTTAAAAAAGTCAGTTTACTTAAACAGGCCATGGGAAATTCATTTCAGATAGGTAGGTTGGAACAGAAGAGTCCTGATTTGTCATCTCTTGGCCATTTTTGTCTGAATGACCAATGTATGTCTGTGCACATAGTTTTATTTTCCTATGTAAAGAAGGTAATGCCTGATCACAGCATCCCCAATTCTTTGTGGAATATACCATTACAAACCAGACACCTTGGTCTCATCTTCCTGCAACAGAACAAGCTATCCTATTACAATGTCCTTCAGGTAAGTCACAAATACTCCCAATTTCCAGGTTTATGTGTGTGTGTGTGTGTGTGTGTGTGTGTGTGTGTGTGTGTGTGTGTTTCCTTATTCTGAAACATTTCAGGACACCTGGGTTTGCTACCCCAATTGTAGCAGAAGCAGATGAGAAAAGACCGTGGCATTATTTATTTATTGTTGGTAAATCAGTAAAAGAAAAAACTTAAAAGACTACTAACCTGGCACTTTAGAGGACCCTAAATAAGTATAATACATAATACCATAATGCAAAGATACTCAACAAAATCTTGGTTAATCAAATCCAATATATATATTAAGAGAATGATCCATTAAGACCAAGTGGGATTCACCCCTGGAAATAGGGATGGTTCAACATCAACAAGCCAATCAATGTAATCCACTATATAACAAAAAGAAAGATAAAAAATCATGTGATTTTATCAATTGGTGCAGAAAAAGCATTTGATAAGGTCCAACACCCATTAATGATAAAGGCCCTCAAGAAATTGGGAGTGGAAGGAAAATTCATCAACATAATAAAGGTTATATATGGCAAACCCATGCTTAACTTCATACTCAGCAGGGAAAACCTGAAAGCTTTTCCCAGAAAATCAGGAACTAGGCAAGAATGCCCACTCTCACCACTTCTATTCAACGTATTACTAGAAGTCCTGGCCATTATAATCAGGCAAGAAAGAGATATCACAGGAACTCAAATTATGAAAGATGAAGTTAAATTACATTATTTGCAAATGATATGCTGTTATACCTAGAGGACCCCAATAACTCTGCCAAAAAAAAAACACTGGAAATAATCAATAAATTCAGTAAAGTAGCAGGTTATAAAATCAATAATCATAAATCTGTAGCATTTCTTTAGACAAAAGATAGGCCAGAGGAAAGGGAACTCAAAGATGCAATCAAATTTACAATTGAATCCCAAAAGATAAAAATATAACAAAGGAGGTGAAGGACCTTTTCAATGAAAACTATTGTTAAATGTTAAACATTGTTAAAAGAAATAGAGGATGACAATAAAGAAATAGAAGAACATCCCTGTTCATGAATTGAAAGAATAAATACTATTAAAATGGCATTCCTGCAAAAAAGCAATCTACTCATTCAATGCAATCCCTATTAAACTCTAAACAACATATTTCAAGGAAATTAAACAACTTATCCACAAATTCATGTGTAAATAAATAAATAAAACCATAAATAGCAAAAGCTCTCCTAGGGAAGAAAAAGAAAAATGGAGGTATCACAATTCCTAACTTCAATTTATACTGGAAAGCAATAGTAGTTAAAACAGCATGTTAACAGATCAAAAATGGACATATGGACTAATGGAACAGGATAGAGAGCCCAGAACTAAACCCATGTATGTACAGGCACCTTATATATGATAAGGGGCCAAAACTGCCCAATGGAGAAAAGAGAATCTCTTTAACAGTGTTGGGTGAATTGGATAATCGCATACAGAAAAATGAAAACAGACCACCACCTAACATCATGCACCAAAATTAACTCAAAAGGGATCAAAGATCTGGATATTAAACCTGAAATTATAAAATTCTTCTATAAAGTAGAAGAATACATCAGTGAAACATTTCAGGACCTTAACATAAAGACATATTTGGAGACCCCACCCCATGGGAAAGGGAAACAAAAACAAGAATGAACAAATGGGTCTACATCACATTGAAAAGCTACTAGACATCAAAAGAAAATTCCATAAGAATAAATGGGAAACCCAGCAAATGGGAAAATATATTTGCACACTATACTTCAGACAAGTGTCTGATATCAAACATCTATAAATAACTCATGTAGGTCAATAAAAAGAAAAAGAACAACCCAATAAAAAAGTGGGCAGAGTGGTCCAGGAGGTGGATAAAGCATTGGACTCTAAAGCATGATGTCCCTAGTTCAATCCCTGGCAGCACATGTACCAGAGTGATAACTGGTCTTCAGCCTCCATCTCTCTCTTTCCTTCTCTCCTTCTCTCTCTCTCTCTCTCTCTCTCTCTCTCTCTCTCTCTCCCTCTCCCTCTCCCTCTCCCTCTCCCTCTCCCTCTCCCTCTCCCTCTCATCTTTCTCATTAATAAATAAAATATAAAAACAGTGGATAAAAGATACGAATACACAACTCTCTAAAGAAGAAATACACATGGCCGACAGACATATGCAGAAATACTCCAATTCAGTCATCATTAGAGAAATGCAAATTAAAATTGCACTGAGATTCCATCTCACACCTGTGAGAATGAACTCCATCAATAAAATAAGAGAAGATAAGTGTTGGAGAGGATATAGAGAGAGGAACTCTACTACACTGCTGGAGGGAGTGTAAAGTGGTACAGCCATTATGGGGAATAGTATGGAGAATCCTTAAACAAATACAAATGGAAATACCTTATGATCCAGTAATTCCAATCTTAGGCATTTACTCAGAAGATATTATAACACTGATATGAAGGGATGTGTGCCCCCCATGTTCATAGCACCTTTATTCACAATAGCAAAGACTAGAAAACAACCAAAATGCCTTCAACACATAGCTGGATAAAAAACGTCATAGTATATATCATCAATGAAGTATTACTCAGCAATAAAAAGATGATATTGTGTCCTTTGGGATAAAGTGGATGGAATTGGAGAATATTATGCTTAGTGAAGCAAGCAAGGAGGTAAAGGACAACTACAGAATGGTTTTACTCATATGTAGAATACAGAGAATTGAACATAGAAATATGAAAAAAATGTCATCCTATATCTAAGATTGTGGGAGAACTATAGTGGCTATCTATGGGGGTGGGAGTGGGGACTGAGACCTTTGGTGACAGGGGTGGTGAGGGAAAAAAAGAGTATACTGTAAACCATTAACTCCTCAATAAAAAATAAGCTAAAAAAAGAGGTCATATGTTCACACGTATCTGTAAACTACTGCAAAATATATACCTGAAAGCAGAAGTACACCAGAGTTTGCAGTGAGTACCCCCCTAACACTTCCTCTCCACTATTCCAAGCTTTGGGTCCATGATTGCTCAACAATTTGTTTGGCTTCATATGTTAACTCTCTTTTCAGTCATCAGGTTCCAGATGTCATCAGGATGCCAGCCAGGCTTCCCTGGACTGAAGACCCCAACAATGTGCCCTGGAGCTCCGCTTCCCCAGAGACACACCCTACTAGGGAAAGAGAGAGGCAGACTGGGAGTATGGACCGACCAGTCAACGCCCATGTTCAGCGGGGAAGCAATTACAGAAGCCAGACCTTCTACCTTCTGCAACCCACAATGACCCTGAGTCCATGCTCCCAGAGGGATAGAAATGGGAAAGCTATCAGGGGAGGGGGTGGGATATGGAGATTGGGTGGTGGGAATTGTGTGGAGTTGTACCCCTCCTACCCTATGGTTTTGTTAATCCTTTCTTAAAGAAAAAAGAAAAAAAAAAGAGGTCATATCTATACACATATTTTCAAGAATGTACAGTATATTTCTTACTATGGGTAGAGGTTTAAAAAAGTTTAAAAACACTAAGTATTAAGATTTAAAAGTAAGTAGTAAGTATGCTTAGGAATTCATATGTCCATAGTAATGTACAGGACTCAGAATATGTTCTTAGTACTAATTGGAGAAACAACCTCTTCCATGAGGTCCTGCCTCACCTCCCTACCCAGAGGTTACCCTAGTCTTTTCTGAACAACCCTGTTGCTGTCCTTGTTGCATTTGCCACTCAGCTTATAATGTATTTGTTTAAAAATAAACTTGTGATAACTATGTTAATTATCTTTGGGAGGGTGGGGATACAGAACTTTGGCAGTAGGTGTGGTATGGAACCAACTATACATTGTAATCTTACAATCTTGCAACATACTATTAATAACAAATAAAAGAAATACTTTAAACAGTAGTACCACCAGCAAAAACACAACAAAAACAGATGAAAATATAGAGTATAAAGCTCTGATCATAGAAACATCTTGCCTTTTGATTTAGGTTCATGCTCTAAGAACAGCACTATAGATAGACTAATTTAACCAGATTTAATTATATAGGAATGTTAAACTACCAGAAGACGCTCTGCGAAGAATGTTCTTGGTTTCAGCATCTTTAAAGCCAAGAGGGGAACTAGATAATTGTTAACCAGTTCTATAATTTTTCTTTATTCACTCCAGGCTCCAGAACCCAGAGGATTGACTCCAAACATTTATTACCTATTCCGTTAATTATTGTCCTTAATTAAATAACACCTTTAAGAAGTGCTTAACCACTGAGTGTATGTCTTGCCTCCTTAATTAGGCTGTAAGATCCTTGAGCATAATTCAACAAAAATATATTAAGTACCCACTGGGTTCAAGGCATAATGTAAGGACAGAGATTTCCCCCTAGGTGGCTGGCACATTACTCGACACTTAATAGCAGTCACTTTGAATATGAGAGATTTCTCAACTCTGCTCCATGGTGATATTTTTTAGCTTGGTTTTTCAATATGGGCAGGATACCTGGTGTGATGTATGGATAGGCTTGGAGGAGATCCAGAAAACAAATGAATATGTCTGCCCTCCTGGGATTTCTCTTGAGAGTTCTAAAATCCATGAAAGGTTGTAGAAATCACTGGCCTGTGATACTGCCAACTATTCTTATTTTTCTGTTGTGAATAGAACCAATCTTTCACATGCTCTAATAGGAAGAGCATAAAATTTTACCTCTACCTTATATGCAGTATAGAAAAAGCCAAGGAATCCAATAGCACAGCTATATACAAGATACTGGGTACTGTCCAGCAAACCATAACAAAAGGACTTTTCAAAGTTAACCCAATTAACAAATAATGTGATGATAACATTAACTATCGATTGTCTTTTTGAACCCTAAGACAGCGGGAACCTCACATCTCCACTATAGAGCCCCTACTTCCCCCAGTCCTGGAACCCTTGGATAGGGCCCACTTTCCCTTATGCATCTCCCAGTCCAAACCAAATAATATTGCATCCGCCAATCACAACCTAACCAACGCAACGATTGCCACCTCAACATGCTTCACCTCAGACTGTGTCCAGAGACTTCACGTGTGGAATGACAACCCTTCAGCTTCATTACTCGGGTGAGACCTTTCCTTTTATAGTACACTCTAATTTCATCTCAGGTAGTTCACTTTCTAACAAAGTCCCATAACCTAGATATACACCAGTTTCTGTGAGAGAGAGCTTATGTTCACATGTATCCATAAACTACTGCAAAATATATACCTGAAAGCAGAAGTACACTAGAGTTTGCAATGAGTACCTCCCTAACACTTCCTCTCCACTTTCCAAGCTTGGGATCCATGATTTCTCAACAAATTGTTTGGCTCCATATGTTAACTCTCTTTTCAATCACCAGGTTCCAGATGCCACCAGGATGCTGGCCAGGCTTCCCTGGATTGAAGACCCCACCAATATGTCCTGGAGCCCCGCTTCCCCAGAGACACACCCTACTAGGGAAAGAGAGAGGCAGACTGGGAGTATGGACCGACCAGTCAACGCCCATGTTCAGCAGGGAAGCAATTACAGAAACCAGACCTTCTACCTTCTGCAACCCACAATGACCCTGGGTCCATGCTCCCAGAGGGATAGAGAAAGGGAAAGCTATCAGAGGAGGGGGTGGGTTATGGAGATTGGGTGGTGGGAATTGTATGGAGTTGTACCCCTCCTACCTTATGGTTTTGTTAATTAATCCTTTCTTAAATAAAAAAATAAAGAAAGAAAAAGACAAGGAAGGCATAGTCCTGGTATGAAAAGTTGCCCCCTGAGCAGGAAAGGACTTGAGCACAGGTAATTTATTTTGGAGGTAATATCAGGAAGTACAGAGAGAGGAACAGGGAGAATGAGACAGTGAGAAATTTTAAAAAGTGTGTTAATGAGGAGTTACTGTGATGGGCAAATTTAGGCAAGTAGGACTCTAACCCACACTAGACTCTCTGAGCTTCCATATGTAGTAGACATGTTCCTCCAAAGGAGGGGTAGGCAGGAGGTTGGATTTACTGACTCCCACTTCTAAGGGGCTAAGGACTGCTCCTGGCTAAATTAAATCCTCAGCTCTAGACAGACTAACAGAGAGCTGGAGAAAGCTCCTAGGGAAAGAAGCAGTGACATACAGCTGGAAATGAAAACTGTCACAATGTACAGGAACTCTCCAAAATAGCTGCAAATTGGCTCAGTTGGAAGCTTCGGGGACATCTGCTACAAGCAACTGTTCATCTACACAAACTACCACTGTCAGGCCAACAGCTCCAAAACCCTTTTGTGTCTACTGATGTCCCTAACCAGTCAATGCTTTCTGATTAAGATTCAAGTTATTTTCTATCCATGTATCTCAGATGATTTTCTCCAAATGGGACATGATAACTTTTATGAGGAGGTATGGAAGGTTTAGACAAATGACTTAGCTTTCATGTTTGATGGAGTTCAGGTCAGGGTTATGAACTCAAATGCCTTCCACAGCTTTAACTTTATTAACATCATAAACAGAGATAAAGGCTTGATGAGAGTGGTTCTGTTAGTCCAAAGGAGATGTACCCCCACTACACAAGATAGTAAATGTTGTGAAGGAAGAGTCTTGCAAAAATTATGGAGAGTTCTGGAGCCTCCACTTACTTTCTGATAGCTCCAGTTTTTTAAATGATACATAGTGTTTACTCTACAGTGTGCCAGAAATCATTCCCACTAAAAATACTATTCCTGGTTCCTTCCCTAGTAGAATAAAGGCCTTTTGAAGGAGAGATGTACAAACAAAAATTGTGATAAAAGCTAACAGAGATAGATTCCTTTCTCAACTCTGAGTCTATTCATGAAAATACATTTCACAATAGTTTCGACACTTAAGAAACATTGCAGATGTTCATGGAAGAAAGGGTATAGGTTATTCAACCACATTATCTTTTTAAATATGGCATACTACTTCTTTCTGCTGTTTCATAACCACTTACTATATATCAAGAGCAATATAAAGTACCTTTTATGTGTTCTCATTTAACCATCTTGACAATATATATTTTTTAAATTTTTTTTTAAGAAAGGATTAATGAACAAAAACATAAGGTAGGAGGGGTCCAACTCCACACAATTCCCACCACCCAATCTCCATAACCCACCCCCTCCCATGATAGCTTTCCCATTCTCTATCCCTCTGGGAGCATGGACCCAGGGTCATTGAGGGTTGCAGAAGGTAGAAGAGAAGGTCTGGCTTCTGTAATTGCTTCCCCGCTGAACATGGGCGTTGACTGGTCGGTCCATACTCCCAGTCTGCCTCTCTCTTTCCCTAGTAGGGTGTGTCTCTGGGGAAGCTGAGCTCCTGGACACATTGGTGGGGTCTTCAATCCAGGGAAGCCTGGCCAGCATCCTGGTGGCATCTGGAACCTGGTGATTGAAAAGAGAGTTAACATACGAAGCCAAACGATTTGTTGAGCAATCATGGATCCCAAGCTTGGAATAGTGGAGAGGAAGTGTTAGGGAGGTACTCACTGCAAACTCTAGTGTACTTCTGCTTTCAGGTATATATTTTGCAGTAGTTTATGGATACATGTGAACATAAGCTCTCTCTCACAGAAACTGGTGTATATCTAGGTTTTGGGACTTTGTTAGAAAGTGAACTACCTGAGATGAAATTAGAGTGTACTATAAAAGGAAAGGTCTCACCCGAGTAATGAAGCTGAAGGGTTGTCATTCCACACGTGAAGTCTCTGGACACAGTCTGAGGTGAAGCATGTTGAGGTGGCAATCGTTGCGTTGGTTAGGTTGTGATCGGCGGATGCAATATTATTTGATATGGATTGGGAGATGCATACGGGAAAGTGGGCCCTATCCAAGGGTTCCAGGACTGGGGGAAGTAGGGGCTCTATAGTGGAAATGTGAGGTTCCTGCTGTCTTAGGGTTCAAAAAGACAATCGATAGTTAATGTTATCATCACATTATTTGTTAATTGGGTTAACTTTGAAAAGTCCTTTTGTTATGGTTTGCTGTACAGTATCCAGTATCTTGTATATAGCTGTGCTATTGGATGCTTCTAATCTGCTTGGTCTAGGCTTTTGAGAGAGTCCGCATATCAAATACACAGCCTATATATTAAAAAGATTCAGTTTGTGTTTTGAGAAACTTTGAGACATACAATTGATTTTTCCCCTCTCATATTAATTAACTACTGATTTATATGTCTACATTTTGCTAGGAGTGTACATAAACACCATTCCCACCACCAAAGGACTGTGACCCATCCCTCCCGCCCACTCCCACCCCCCACTGGCCCAGGAAGCTGCATGTCTACCCCTCACCACTGGGTTTTTACTTTGGTGCCCTACTTACAATTTGATCCGGTCCTGCTTTTAGTTTCCCTTTCAGATCTTCTTAGTCAACTTCTGTTGATGAGTGGGATCATCCCATACTCATCTTTATCTTTCTGACTTAATTCACTTAACATAATTCCTTCTAGCTCTGTCCAAGATGGGTCAGAGAAGGTGGGTTCATTGTTCTTGATAGCTGCATAGTATTCCATTGTGTATATATACCACAGCTTTCTCAGCCACTCATCTGTTGTTGGGCACCTGGGTTGCTTCCAGGTTTTAGCTATTATGAATTGTGCTGCTATGAACATAGGAGTACACACCTCTTTTTGGTTGGGTGTTACACATGCCAGACATCAGACAAGAAACTAATCACCAAAATATATAAAGAGCTCAGCAAACTTAGCACCAAAAAAGCAAATGACCCAACCCAAAAATGGGCAGAGGATATGAACAAAACATTCACCTCAGAGGAGATCCAAAAGGCTAACAAACATATGAAAAACTGCTCTAGGTCACTGATTATCAGAGAAATGCAAATTAAGACAACACTAAGATACCACCTCACTCCTGTAAGAATGGCATCCATCAAAAAGGACAGCAGCAACAAATGCTAGAGAGGTTGTGGGGACAGAGGAACCCTTTTACATTGCTGGTGGGAATGTAAATTGGTCCAGCCTCTGTGGAGAGCAGTCTGGAAAACTCTCAGAAGGCTAGACATGGACCTTCCATATGATCCAGTAATTCCTCTCCTGGGGTTATACCCCAAGGACTCCTTGACAATATATTTTACTGATAAACTGAACTCATAAAGTTTGGTGAACTGTGCAGTCATGGAGTTAGTAGATGGACCAATATTTAAACTCAGATTGGACAACATAGTCCAACTTCTGAATGGCTCATCTATAGAGTTGGTTAAAACACTTGCTATCTTGTGTAGTGGGGGTACATCTACCTTGGACTAAGCCAAATCTTCCACCTTCTGCACACCATAAAGAATTTTTAAATTTCTTTTTTATTTTATTATCTTTATTTATTTATTGGACAGAGATAGTCAGAAATTGAGAGGAAGGGAGAGATTGAGAGGAAAAGAGACAGAAAGACACCTGCAACCCTGCTTCACCACTCATAAAGCGTTCTCCCTGCAGGTGGGGACTAGGGGCTCGAACCTGGGTCCTTGTGCATTGTAATATGTGTGCTCAACCAGGTGCTCCACCACCCAGCCCCACCATAAAGAATTTTGGTCCATACTCCCAGAGGGATAAAGAATAGGGACACTTCCAATGGAGGGGATTGGACATGAAACTCTAGTGGTGGGAAATGTGTGCAACTGTGCCCGTTATCTTATAATTTTGTTAATCATTATTAAATAACTAATAAAATTTTTAAATTAAAGAAAATAAAAAAGGAACTTAGTGGTCATCAGATTGAAAGGTGAAACTCACAGAGGTATATAGCATAATGGTTAGGCAAACAGACTCTCATGTCTGAGGCTCCAAAGTTTAATACCCTGCACCACCATAAGCCAAAGCTGAATAGTGCTCTGGTAAGAAAGACAGAAAGAAAGAAAGAAAGAAAGAAAGAAAGAAAGAAAGAAAGAAAGAAAGAAAGATGAAACTCCATCCAACATATTGCAAAAAACATTTCCAGAAAAATGCTTTTTGCACAATGTTCCACATTTGCAGTAGCTTTATCTATGGTAACCTTTTTGGGATGGTGAGAATAAAAGGTTTTGCATAGAAAGACTGTGTG
Organism: Erinaceus europaeus; assembly: GCF_950295315.1. Taxonomy (NCBI): domain Eukaryota; kingdom Metazoa; phylum Chordata; class Mammalia; order Eulipotyphla; family Erinaceidae; genus Erinaceus; species Erinaceus europaeus. Next base: position 137,175,635 of record NC_080163.1, read on the forward strand.
CTAGTCATAAAAAAATATTGCCTTCTGATATCTCTCTTTTCTTCAATTTCCACACACCAAACAAATGCTAAAAGATATCTTCTCTCCATGTGTCTCCAACCCTGCCTCCAATTTTGAGAGTAGGGAGTGACTTCTCAAATTTTACTTCCACTTATATTTTAGTCATTCCGGTGCTCTACTCCCTTCAATTTCTAAACTCCTAGACATCTTTCATTTCTTGTCTTTTCTTCACCCATTTTCATTGTCCTCATTAGTATATACTTATTTTAAGATATTTCTGCAGGGTTACTCTACAATTTTAGGAAAAGAGCTAATAAAATGTCTGAATTAGAGTCTCCATATAGACTCCCCTCTGATATACCTGCTTGTACACACTTGATTCTCCACTTTGAGGGCATCAGAATCCCATGAATGATTTATTAAGTAGTCACTTTGCTTCGCAACCCCAGAAATCCAGCTCTAACAAGTCTGGTATTGAGTCTGAGAACTGCATTTCTAACGCATTCCTAGATAATGCTGATGTTACATTCTGAATGATGTGGAATTATACACCTATTATCTTATAATTATGTAAATACTACTGAATCGCTAATAATAATTTAGGAGGTTGGCCCAGTGAGATACTTCACATTCATTTACATGACTAAAATTAAAAAGTAAAATAATTAGAAGTGTTGGCAAAGATGTAATGAAATTGGCCTTTCCTACACTGCTGATGGGAATGTAAAACAACCCAAATGCCTTGAAAAGTTCCTCCAAAAAGTTAAACTAGGAGGAAGACCTAGCAATCCCACCTCAGGTAGAAATCCAACAGAACTAGAAATATATGTCCACACAAAAAACTTTTAGAAAAACATTCAAAGCAACATTACTCATAGTAGCCAAGAGTAGAAACAACTCAAATGTCCAAGAACAGATCAATAAAAGAAATAATCAGGAAAAAAATTATCATCTGTTTTCCATATGTATGTCACAGGCTTGCTTTTCCAACCTTGTTGCTTGTAATTGCTATTTTGGAAAATTTAATTGAAATAAGTCCAGGATTACCAAAGTTAATTCATTTTTCAGAAACAAGCTAAACATACCAGGTACTTCTGAGTACAAGAATCATGGATATGTCTGGACTTTACAGTAAGATTTAGCTACCACTAACTTTTCTTGTTTATCAGAGGATAAATTTCATGAGGCATTCAAATAATAAATTAAAGAACTTTACAACTGCCTTAATGTCAGATTAAATTCATAATATTAATGTTCAGTACTCACCGCAAGTTTCAAAAAGAGCAAATACCCTTCACTATCACTCATAGGAGAAATTTCTCTACACAAGCAATGAGTTTCATTCACTGTGCACAGCTACAAATTTTCACAATGTTACTTTAAGATGTTTTTGAGAAAATTCTGCCCTAGACTTAGGAGGCAGTAAAATAGTGCACAACACTTGCTTGCAAGAGACTCCCCCATTCTGATCCCCTGTACTACCACTAGTTAGAGCTAAGCAGAGCTCTAGTAGTAAAAAGGGAGAGGGACCAGGTGATGGCACACCCAGTTAAGTGCACATAGTACTAAGCACAAGGACTCATGCAAGGATCCAAGTTTGAGCCCCCAGCTCCCCACCTGTGCGGGAAATACTTCACAAACTGTGAAGCAGGTCTTCAGGTGTCTATCTTTCTCCCTGCCTCTCTATCTCCCTTCTCCTCTCAATTTCTCTTTGTCCTATCCAATAAAATTGAAGAAAGAAAGAAAGAAAGAAAGAAAGAAAGAAAGAAAGAAAGAAAGAAAGAAAGAAAGAAAGAAAGAGGAGGAGGAGGAAGGAAGGAAGGGAGAGAAAAGGAACTCCTGTCTTACACAGGAGGATAGCACTGTCCCCTCTCTCTTCTATCTCTTCTCTCTCGCTCTCGCTCTCCCCCTCTCTCTAGAAGAAAAGAAGCAGAGAGAGTGAAAAAAAAAAATACAGTACTAATGCTTCCTTCACTATAATGGGGGTAAAGCTTAAACCTTGACAATGGAAAATGGATTCCAGAAGAATTTAAAGACGGGTGCTGTCTTTGTTGATCTCACAGCAGCCTATGACACGGTCTGGCACCGTGGTCTCCTAGTCAAGATCTCAAGATGCCTGCCTCCATGGGTGGCCAACACTATATCGTTTCTTCTCCAAAACAGAAGATTCCGGGTGCATCTGGGTGACAAGTCTAGCAGATGGAGACTTGTCTCAAGTGGCCTCCCCCAGGGCTCTGTTCTGGCTCCTACGCTATTTAATATTTACATCAATGACCTCCCAGAAACTTCTTCAAGGAAGTTCATCTACGCCGATGACATCTGCTGTGCAACTCAGGCATCCAAGTTCGACATCCTCGAGGAAACACTCACGAAAGACATGTCTCTGGTATCTGATTACTGTAAAAAATGGTGACTAATCCCTAGCACTGCAAAAAACGGTATCATCTGTTTTCCATCTACACCATGCCTCGGCCTCGCGTGAGCTTAATGTGCAGCTTGGCGATACGAGAATCCGACATGAAGCCCAGCCAGTCTATCTTGGCGTTACTCTCGATCGCACTCTGTCATTTCACAAACATCTCATAAAAACTGCAGCAAAGGTGGGCGCGAGGAATAACATCATTGCGAGACTGGTCAGCTCCGCAAGGGGCGCGAGCGCTTCCACACTACGATCATCCTCTCTGGCATTATGCTATTCCACTGCAAAATACTGTGCTCCAGTATGGTTCCGTAGCCCCCATGTCCACTTGGTTGATTCCAAATTATATTCCTCCATGAGGATAATTTCTGGAACCATCCATTCCACCCCGGTTCCATGGCTGCCAGTTCTTTAGCAACATCGCCCCGCCAGATATTCGTCGGGATGCGGCATCATCTAAGTTCATTTCCCACGTCTACGCTCGACCGGACCTGCCAATATACACGGATATCTTCGCCCACCCTGTTCAACGCTTGACGTCTCGTCACCCAATCTGGTCCCCTACGCCTACACTGAACTTCTCTGTTCCAGACTCTTGGAAACAGAGCTGGCAGTCAGCTGAGGTAAAGAACAAACACCTCATCACAGACCCCTGCAAGCGGGGAGGGGGAAGCTTCACAATTAGTAAAGCAGGCTGCAGATGTCTTTCTTTCGCTTCTTTCTCTCTCTTCTTCTATCCCCTTCTCCCCTCTCAATTTCTTTGTTCTATCAAATAAAAGGAAAAAGATGATGGGGAGGGGTCACTAGGGACATTATATTCACCATACAAGCACTGAGCCCCTGTGATAAACCTGATGGAAATTTTTAAAAAAGTGTTTTTTATTCCTGGCTTGTAAATTCACCTACTGAGGTTCTCCTAGAGGTAGGAGCTCACTCCCACATCCCCTAGTTTACTTTAATTATTAAAAGATCCCGAAAGAAGGCTAAATATGTCTCATTACACTAAATACAAGCTGATAATGACGAAAACAATAACTATCTGCACCTAGCCCTTCCCTCCCTTTTGTGGGTGAAGAAAGACATGAAAAAGTAAATCTCAACATTCAGATTAGTTCTGGTGAGTTTATCCACCAAGAAGTGATCCAATTTGATCAAGCTCTCCTGGTTAGCTTGAGTTAACAGTTTGGAAATCACAAGACAAATTAGTTACTTTCATTTAAATTAAATGAAGTGATCATTTGGGCATTAAATTGAAAAAAAATGGTTTGAGAAGGCTGCTTGCATTCACTCTGAATAGGTTCAAACCCTAATTAGCTTCAACTATCAGTTCAAAAGCAGATTTGTGACAGGAATTTCAGAGACACAAAGGAATATGGGCAACTTTTTATGAAAAGAAGCTTTTCTGACATCTGTCTGCAACAGAGAAGCAGCTTTTAGCTGGCGAGTGTTCTCATTTTAGCAAGTATCAGAATCATCTTGAGCCAATAGAAAGACATAGGCCTGGTCTCAACCCCTAGAATTTCTGATTTAGTAGGCCCAAGGTGGAGCTGGATGATTTGCATTCCTGACAGGTACCACAGGGAACTCTAGCCAGCACTTCTAGAAACATTGTTTTTGATCACCACCAATGTTAAGTAAATAATTTTTATCCAGTAAAATGTGTTCTCAAATTAAAATATAGGAATGTATAATATTTTTAACAAGAGAATACATTCAAACTTCTATTAATATGAGACACACTAATATTCATCTTAAGTTGGGCATAGCTTTAACTCTTTGTTTTCAAATGCCATCTTTGCAAATTACTTTAAGAAAGTGAATCATCCTTTAGTTAGCATATATCTCTGCAAATGCCTATAGTGAACTATCAGAGAGCAAAACTAGAAAACCATGTTACTTAGTAATTAACATCTGATTATAAATGAATATTTCTTATAATGAAAACAGTGAATTCCTATTATGTTTGTAACTAGGAGGATAGCTGCTGGTACTTTAGTGGCTGAGTGATCTGTTCTCCATAATGAAAAAAAAAGCATTATGATTATTCAAATATTGTACTTGTGGAATAATCACTGTAACTCTTGAAGCTTGCCAACTGTGACATTTACATCCCAAATTACCATTCAAATCAAGTCTTTACAGAAGTGAATTAACTTTCCCTCTCCAACTTCTATGTCTGTATTTAAGGAACTAATCCAAGCAAGTTTTAGTGAGTACTTGCCACCATGTGTGTTCATGTGGTTAATACATGAAATACCCCATCATCAACACACCAAGTATTTCTCAGTACAAATAAGCTATTTTACTAATTCAATATTGTGTTTTGATTCATACCTTTTAAAATATTCATTTAATTTATTGGATAGAGACAGATAGAAATTAAAAGGGGGAGATAGATAGAAAGAGACAGAGAGAAACCTGCAGCTCTACTTCATCACTCGTGAAGTTCTCCCCTTGCAAGTGGGGGGAACCAGGTGCTTGAACCCAGGTCTTTGTGCACTGGAGTTGTGTGCACTTAAGCAGGTGCTCCACCACCTGCCTCCAATTCATACCTATTTTTTACTTGTAAACAACTTATCAGTAAGTTCTTGACTAATAAGGCTGAGCTGAGAATCTGAGGAGTTCAAGTAACTCAAACTATCCCAGGCAGGGTGCTAAAGACAAGGAGGCTGGCAAAGAAACTGCCAAAGAACTCCAGGTTTGGTAGAGAACTCGAGTTTTAGTAGAGAACTAACTGGTGCATGATAGAAAAAAAGCAACCTAAAGCATTTCAGGGAAAAAAATGGAGCTCACACCAAGCCAAGGATTCTGCTCCCACATCAAATTTTTTAACTTTCAAAAATTGCACACACGGTAGTTCCTAAAGGATGGGACTTCTAAGTAACTTACCTGTTTCCTGAAATAAACTTCAAGAATATAGAACTACAAAAATAAGGGGCCAGGTGGTGACACACCTGGTTGAGCTCACATGTTAGAAGGTGCAAGGACCCAGTCCCCACCTGCAACAGGAAAGTTTTGTGAGTGGTGAAGCAGGGCTACAGGTATCTCTCTGTCTCTGTTTCTCTCTCTTTCTATCTCTCCCTTCCACCTCAATTTCTGGCTATCTCTATCCAATAAATAAATAAAGATAATACAAAAAAATTTTTAAATATAAATACAAAAATACTCAGCACCCCAGAAGGTCAAACACACATTATCTCATTCCCCTTTATGCCCCCCCCAAACACGTATGCACCCTAGTCTCCAAAGGGAGGTTGGGTATCCTGCACTGCCACTCGAGGAAGCCTGGTCCTAAAATGAGTTTAGCCTGCAATGTTCCCAGCTGTGACCATCAGCTGCAAGCTTAGACCAATAGAGACTCAGAGGTTACATAGGCTCTGGTGATATATATGCCTGTGTAAGGTGGACAGCCCTTACCTTTAGGTTTAACAGTTTGCTCTGCTTTCTATCTTACTGCTTTTCAGCTACCAAGTTGCAGATGCTACCATGATACCAACCTGACTTCTCTGGGCAGATGACCTCACCAAAATGTGCTGGAACCCCCACCTCTCCAGAGTCCTGTCCCACCAGAGAAAAATAGAGACAGGCTAGGGGGTATGGATTGACCTACCAATGCCCAGGTCCAGTGGAGAAGCAATTACAGAAGCCAGACTTTCCACCTTCTGCATCCCATAATGATCCTAGGTTCATGCTCCCAGAGAGATAAAGAATAGGAAAGCTTCCAGTGGATGGGACGGGATATAGAACTCTGGTGGTGGGAATTGCGTGAAATTTTACCCCTCTTATCCTATGGTTTTGTCAATATTTTCTATTTTTATAAATAAATTAAAAAAGATAAAATGAATGAATTAACAAAAAAAGTGACAGTTGAAATAAAAATGGCAAATGTTTGAAGAATAACCTAAGAAGGGCTGAATTCATATGTGGGAGCTACTCTCTTCCGTGATCTAGCTTACTAGCCCTTTTTTCCCAGCCATGACATCATCTCTCCAGACAATAACTTGGGTCCACCTGCATATCAGATGTCAGACTCAGGCAGAAACTAGTAAACTCATGGGCCCTTTGGAATATACCTAAAATAGACCTACTAGCTATTTCCAAAACAGAGACCCCCCCCCCCAAATCTTCATCTGTACTACTCCAGCCTTTAAGTTCATTATTAGTCAAAAATTTGTTTGGCTTTATATGTTAAATCTTTTTTCAGCCACCAGGTTTCAGATGCTACCAGGACGCCAACTGGACTTCCCTGGGCAGGCGACCCCACCAATATGTCCTGGAGCCCTGCTTCCTCAAAGCTCTGTCCCACTAGGGAAAGAGAGAGATATGCTGGGAGTATGGATCGACCTGCCAATGCCCATGTTCAGTGGGGAAGCAGTTATAGAAGCCAGACCTTCCACCTTCTGTACCCCATAATGACCCTGGGTCCATACTCCCAGAGAGATAAAGAATAGGAAAGCTATCAGGGGAGGGGGTGGGATATAGAGTTCTGGTGGTGGGAACTATGTGAAATTGTACCCCTCTTATCCTATGGTCTTCTCAGTGTTTCCATTTTATAAATATTTTTTTAAAAAAAAAAAGGGGGGTGAATTCTCACCTCGTGAAACATAAGTGATATGTTATCAGTTTAAGCAAACAAGTGCAAATGGCTTATCCTTCTGGAGCTAGTTTATATGCATCCTGGGCCTCCAACTAAGCATAGGAGCCTAGGGTCATAGCTGCTTAGAAATAAGCAATCTTATGTGCCTGGAAGTGGCACACTCAATTGGGCATGTTACCATGTGCGAGGGTTCAAGTCCCAATCCCCACTTGAGGTAGGGGGAGCTTTACAAGTGGTGAAGCAGGTCTGCCAGTGTTTCTCTGAGTCTCCCCCTATTTTCCCTTTCCCTCTCAGTTTATCTCTGTCCTACCTAATATATTTTTTTAATTTTACAAAAGAAAAAATGGCCACCAGAATTAGTGGATTCTAACTGCAGGCACCAAGCCACAGCGATAACACTGGTGGGAAAAGAGAGAGAGAGAGAGAGAGAGGAGGGGAAGGAAGGAAGGGAAAAGAAAGAAAGAGAAAAAAAAAAAAGCCATCTTTGGACTGGCAGGTGGTTACTATGCTCAAGCAACTAGATTTGACACCTGGACCACTACATGGGAGTGGCTGCAGGAGGCAAGCTTCATAAGAGTGGGACAGTGCTGTGTTATCTCTCCTGTTTCTATACCTCTGTATCTCTATCACAAAGATGAGTACAAAGTGGAACACTTAAAATTACTGTAAAGTAGGTGGCTTTGGAGGTGGCAAAGTACATGGAGCACTGGAATCTCAGGCATGAGGAACCGAACTTGATGCATGTCATTAAATGTGTCAGGGTGATGCTCTGGTTCTCTGCCCTCATAAGTAAATAAATAGTCTTTAAAACTTACTGTAAAATAAAACCACTGCTTTGTCTAAATATTCTCAAAGGCAAATAAATTTTACTATGAGTATATTTAATAATATAATTGCATTGTAACTGACTCGACCTTTTAACAAGTATGTTATAGAAATATACATATGAATGCATATATAATCAGTATGTGATTATGAATCTCTTACATAAAAATATTACTCAAATACAACTAGCAGACCACACAGACACATTTCATTTGGACTGAGACTGCTGAATTCCCATTTATAAAACTAGATCTCTAAATACACATCACAAGCCGTAGCTAGTAAATCCAAACACCATAAAATAAATGATTGATTTTGTTAATTTAAATCGTGCTCTTGGGACTAATTTTGTCAATTTGAAGGTTATTCCTAAATAACCAAATCCTCATTTATACTGCTAACTAGCTCTTTAGTACATCTGCAAATAGAACATATTACATTCCTATCATCTAGCAACTTTCCCATTAGCTACAGTAAATACTCTGCACTTTCGTTACCCATCAGTTCCCCCCACAGAGTTATGGGTTATAAGTCTAATCATTTCATTTGCATATCCAGCTGAAGTAAATTAGAAAAAGTCACCACACTCATTACACTTTATTGCATTACAAACACAGATGTCTGTTTTTCTAGACCCGCTTAACCTTGACCTAAAGAATAAGATTACAGTCATACAGTGAGAACATATACTGTTCATTTAGCTTCTAATATTTGAACTACAGTGAATTTCCTAGAAAAAAATAAGAAAACTTTGTCTTTATTTTTAATTTTATTTATTTATTCCCTTTTGTTGCCCTTGTTGTTTTATTGTTGTCGTTATTATTATTGTCATCATTGTTGGACAGGACAGAGAGAAATGGAGAGAGGAGGGGAAGACAGAGAGGAGGAGAGACAGACAGACACCTGCAGACCTGCTTCACCGCCTGTGAAGCAACTCCCCTGCAGGTGGGGAGCTGGGGGCTCGAACCGGGATCCTCACACCCGTCTTTGTGGTTTGCACCACCTGCGCTTAACCCACTGTGCTACCACCCGCCTCCCGAAAACTTTGTCTTTTGAGAGAATTACCTTGGAGAAAACAGAAGTAAATATTGCTCTACTTAGTTATGAATTGTCTATTAAAAGATCTTTTTTTAGTCCATCCCTGGATGAATAGACATAAGCAAGTTATCTCTATCAAGAAAACTTTATTTAAAAAAAAAAAACTTTCTTCACTAGGAAACAGTAATACCAAATCATCATTTCCATATCTGTTAAAGTTGGCATATTCAGCTCATAAAATTACAGACCAAAAGTTCAAGGACAGGTGGTCAGGGGCTCTCTGGAGTTTGTAGCTTTTGTTCACTGGAACTACTATAACTATTAATGAAGTCAATCCTCTCCTAATGCTTTGTTGTCACACTTAGGAAATTCCTTATATACATATGTATGTGAGCACACAGGGTCAGGGTAAAGGCCATTTGTTTATGATAGTATGGCAAATTTTTCGTGAAGGACTCTTCACCCCAAAATTCACATCCTCATATACAATGGGTGAAAATCATATATATATATATATATATATATATATATATATATATATATTATTGATAGCTACAAAGCAATACTAAACAAAGTGTCTCTAAACTAAATAAGAAAATCACAAAAGGGAAAAAAGTGAATACAATGCTCAAGGAAGAGTTAAGAGAGACTCTGAAACTCAATCAGACAACATCCAAACAAACCATTTTCAAGGCCATTTCTCCCAAATGGGCCACACATCTATATACATGTTTTCATTTTCCTGAATAAAGTTTATATTGCCTGAGACCATGGCTTCCCCAGTTCTCTGTGAAACACTTTGTGGTGAACCAGACACAATGGACACAGTTTGGTCTCATTCCCCAGCAACAAGAAGGGTGGGAGACAAAATACCTCCTTTGGTATTTTTCATGCTGCTTTGCCATGCATGAGACCCAGGTTCAGACCTGGTCTCCATGCACAAGAAAAAGCTTCAGTACTGTGATAGATTGGTCTCTTTCTTTCTCTCTCTCTGTCTCTCCCCACCCCTCCCTACTGTCTCAATTTCAAAAATAAATAAGTAAATAAATGAAAATGGTGGTGGGGGTATATAGGAAACACCTGTTTCATTCTCAAATTAAAAATGCCAACTCAGTGAGGCTACTTACCCAGAGGGATGTTTCCTTAAATTAAGCATGTAAGAAGCTAGAAATTATTAATAGCTCACCTAGTAAGGCATTTCTCTTGCCAAGCACACAGCCCACATTGGATTCCTAGCACATATGGGAATGACACTGTCCAGGAAGAAGTTCCAGTGCTGTGGTATCTCTTCCCATCTTTATCTCTGAAATAAAATAAATTAAAAGTTATCTTAGGAACCCCACTTCTCAAGACCCCTGCCCACCGGGGAAAGATAGAGACAGGCTGGGAGTATAGATCAACCTGCCAGCATCCATATCCAGTGGAGAAGCAACTATAGAAGCCAGACCTTCCACCTTCTGCACCCCCATAATTATCCTGGATCCATGCTCCCAGAGGCATAAAGAATAGTAAGGTTTCCAATGGAAAGGACAGGATACAGAACTCTGGCGGTAGGAATTGTGTGGAATTTTACTCCTCTTATCCCACAGTCTTATCAGTCATTATTAAATCAATAAAAATAATAAATAACAAAATTAAAAGATGTTATCCTAAGAGAGGTAAAACCATGCATGCTCAAGGTCCTGGTACCATAATAAATGAAAAAGAGAACAGATAGAGCCATGAGAAAAAAAATAAAAATAGTAAGAGAAGATAAGTATTCTATTAAAATATTTAGATAAGTAAATTAACATAGATAATACAAGAAATAATTTGAAAACTCATGTCCCATACAGAAAGGAGAAATTTGGGGGCAATTTTCCCATGTTTAAATTAAAAAAATCCAAAACATTTATATGGATGGTTTTAGCAATAAAAAGTTAGAGCATTTAAATATGCTTCAATCATTAAAAAATGTCAACCAAACATACTAGGAAAAAAACTTTATTATTTTCTGTTCTTTCAATAGGAAGGAAAATTTTAAAATCTCTGTCAAATTCTTGCATCAAACTATCACATGGTACACATTAAGTTTATACAATATTATATGTCAATTATATCTCAATGAGAAAATAATCATTTTCAAGACTGTGCAATAAAAAATATAAGGAAAAACATAACAGAAATGCTAATTAATAAAAATGCTATATTACTATCAAGGTCATACTGCTTTTACTATATGTTGTCTCAAGCTTTACACTTTTGTTTTTTTATTTTTTAATTATTATCTTTATTTACTGATTGGATAGAGACAGCCAGAAATCAAGAGGAAGGGGAGTTAGAGAGGGAGAGAGATGGAGAGATCAAAGAGACATCTGCAGCACTGTTTCACCCCTTGTCCTCCTGCAGATGAGGATTGGAGGCTTGAACCCTGGTCCTTGCTCATTGTACCATGTGCATTCAACCAGGGGCACCATCACCCAGCCACCTGCAATCTTGTTTTGTTTTTTGCCCACCTAAATATTTACTTTTGTTTAGCATTTATAGTCATCATTTTCTTTTCTCCCCCTGCCCCCTCTTAACCAAAAGACTGCTCAGTTCTGGCTTATGGTGGTGCAGGGGATTGAACCTGGGACTTTGGAGCCTCAGACATGAGAGTTTCTTTGCACAACCATTATGCCATCTACCCCCAGCCAGCCATGACGTTCTAAAAGAGAGCTCTAAAGTTACGTAAGTGCTATGTCGCAGAAATCCTGAACCTACCCCTACCTTAAGCCCCACTCTGTTTCATGTTTACATAGGAGTTTATAGTAAAATGTTCACACTGAAGCAAGATTTACCCCAGCTTGCTGTTGTTCAGAATCCTGATGGGGGAAAAAGTACAGATCAAAGTGAAACTTCTTCATTATAATGGAATTGACCTTATATCTCATGAATGCATTTTTCAAAAGTAGAAACAAAAAAAGAAGAGATAAGACGAGACGAGACGAGACGAGAAAAGACAAGAGAAGACAAGAGAAAAGAATAAAGAAAAGAGAAGACATCAATTAGGAGTCCGGACTGTAGCACAGCAGGTTAAGTGCAAAGCACAAAGCGCAAGGATCAGTGTAAGGATCCCCTTTTGATCCCCGGCTCCCCACCTTCAGGGGAGTCGCTTCACAGGCAGTGAAGCAGGTCTTCAGGTGTCTATCTTTCTCTCCCCCTCTCTATCTTCCCCTCCTTGCTCCATTTCTCTCTGTCCTATCCAATGACAACGATAGCAATAACAACAATAATAATAACCACAACAACTATACATATAAAAAAAGGCTACAAAAGGGGAAAAAATGGCCTCCAGGAGCAGTGGATTCGTGGTGCAGGCACTGACCCACTGCAATAACCCTGGAGGCAAAAAACTAAAATGAAATAAAAATAAATACAAATTCATCATTCTGTATTTTAATGTTTCGAAAAATATTATTTCTAAAGCTGGTAAAGCTTCCTTGGTTCTCACTCACATTTGTCTTACTAAACTTCCTCTCAGGTTTCCTATATGTTAAGAGCTGGGGGGTATCAACATGAACTAATAATAAATTTATTCTGAATTCCTTTATACACATAAAATCACTGGGGAATATGAAAGAGAGTAAACTGGTTTATCATTTGGCCTGTCTTGAAACCCTTTAATCCCCAGCAATGATTGTCTTTATCCTCGGGGCAGCAAAAGACTCAAATGTAAAACAATGAACACTTATAAGTCCCTTGTTGATCTATTTCTGCAAGAGATTCAGTTAGTTATTCTAGTAAAGAATCTTAAAATCACAATGTTGAAAAGGGCTGAAGAAGGTCCTCTCCTAAATCAGATAGTCAAGGGGTTGCACTTAAAATAATCAAAACAAATAGTCATTGCTCTAGTTCTTGAAAATTTTATGGGGTAGGTGTTTCTCAAAGACAACTCCACACTGACTTCATAAACAATGCTGCTGAATAAAAATTTGTTACACTGACAAACTGGCCTATACTCCTCCAACTATAAGAACTCTGTAAAATGTCTATGTCCAGAAAAAAAACAATTAGCTCAAAGAATTAAGGTAACATGTATAACTGCCAATGGGAAGGTTTAGCCTTCATGAAATATAAACAAATAGTCATCAGAAATCATAACAGCTTACATGGAATCTGAACTCTTGACCCAACCCTTTAATTCATATTCATATTAATTATCCCTTCAATGGAAGACTAAGATGTACAGATCAAGTAAGTTAAGTGAACTAAAAGGAAATTCCTAAGAAAGAATTAATTTTGAGGGTCAGGCAGTAGTGCAGCGGATTAAGTGCACATGGCGCAAAGCACAAGGACTGGTATAAGGATCCCGGTTCAAGCCCCCAGCTACCCATCTGCAGGGGAGCCGCTTCACAGGTGGTGAGGCAGGTCTGCAGGTGTCTGTCTTTCTCTCCCCCTCTCTGTCTCCCCTCCTCTCTCGATTTCTCTCTATCCTATCCAACAACAACAGCAATGACAACAATAATAATATAAAATCACAATAAGGGCAACAACAACAACAAAAAAAGGGCGGGGGGGGAATAGCCTCCAGGAGCAGTGGATTCTTAGTGCAGGCACCAAATCCCAGCAATAATCCTGGAGGTGGGAGGAAGGAAGGAAGGAAGGAAGAGAGAGAGAAAGAAAAAAAGAATTAATTTTGATTTGCCAGATAGATTGTATAGTTTTAATTTTAAAAAGTTACAGGTGGGGAGTCAGGCTGTAGCGCAGCGGATTAAGCGCAGGTGGCGCAAAGCACAAGGACCGGCATAAGGATCCCGGTTCGAACCCCGGCTCCCCACCTGCAGGGGAGTCGCTTCACAGGCGGTGAAGCAGGTCTGCAGGTGTCTATCTTTCTCTCCTCCTCTCTGTCTTCCCCTCCTCTCTCCATTTCTCTCTGTCCTATCCAACAACAACAACAACAATAATAACTACAACAATAAAACAACAAGGGCAACAAAAGGGAATAAATAAATAAAATAAATATTTTTTTAAAAAGTTACAGGTGGTTGGCAAAATGGCTCACTTGGATAGTAAGCTTGAACATGACCCAGTCTCAAGCCTGCACCCCACTGCACTAAAGAAGTTTCAGTGAAGTGATATCCTCTCTCCTTCCCCTCTCTCTCTCTCTCGCCAGTGGACCTCAGTGCAGGCACTATAAAGCCACTGCTCCTGGTGGCCATTTAAAATTTTTTTTCCCTAATTTTTATTAGGACAGAAAGAAGTTGAGAAATTGAGAGAGGACAGGAAGTTAGAAAGAAGGAGAGAAAGAGAGACACCTACAGATCTGCTTCACTGCTTGTGACACAGACTTCCTGAAGGTGGGGAGTGAGGGTTTGAACCCTGGTCCTTGCACTTCAATGTGTGTGCTTAACTGGGTGTGCCGCTGCCCAGCCACTGCCTAGCCCTAGCCCTCTCACTCTCTGCTTTGTTCTTTCTATCCGAAACAGTCACTCTAGAGGGGTGAAGACTGAATGACCAAAAATAAAATTAAGTTAAACAGCATTTAGAGGATTTACTGATAAGCCCTAAAAATATTGCTTCCTTTCATTTCCCTTTCTTCCCTTCTAACTTTGTTTCTTTCTCTTCTTTTTTTCCTTCTTTCTCTTTCTTTCTTCATTTCTTTATCCTTGAGCTTCCAGGACCTCATATATACACAAATCCACTGCTCCAAGTCAACATTTAATTTTCATAAAGAAAGGGAAAGAGGAAAGACACCACAGCATCACTTCCCCACTGATGAATATCCCCCAGGTGCTGTCTATGGTGCTATACCATGCAGTACCAGCCCTCAAACTTGGCTCCTCATACATGGCAGAGTATGACCACCAGGTGACCTATCTACCCAACCCAACACTAGATCTTCACAGTTGACTATACCTATACCCTTGCCATGGCCTCATAGTAAACTCAAGTCAATAGCACATGGGCAGAAATAGCAGTAAGGTGTTCTCAGGAATGCTGTTTTATACTTCCTATGTGACTTTGACTGGTCATTATTTAAAAATGGAAAAATATATATTATTGCAAATAGACAGTTGTAGAAATAGTAGTTGATCCATAGCTGTGACCTTAAGAAAACTACTGCAGTTTCCAATGGAGAAAATGGGGCACAGAACTCTGGTGGTGGGAACAGTATGGAATTATACCCATTATCTCATAATTTTGTAAATCAATATTAAATCACTAACATCAGGGAGGGAAGGGACTGGGATGTGCAGGGGAGAGGGGATTTGGAGTCCTTTAGGGGAAACAAGAATATGTCAGATACCTACTATTCAATACTGATAAACTATACACATGTATAAGTTTCTATAACTCATTATCCCCTAATAAAAAATTAATTAAATTAAACATTACACTAAGCACAGAAGCCAGACACAACAGGATATACACTCCATCACTACTTACATAAAACACTGTCCATTTTTAAAGATTCAATACATTTCAGAGATCATCACACTAAAACCAAGATTGAGAGGTTAAATGATCTTCCAAAAGTCATGAATCCTACTCAGTGGAAATGTACCCAATGCTAAAAGAAATTTATGCATCTTTAGATTCTAATCAAAGTCTTATGAAAGGGTGAACACCAGTAACATCAAAGAGATAAATCAAGGGAGTCTAGAAGGAACGAAAATGTATCAAATTTTTTTGGTAACAAAAAGTGTTTGAAAGAGCAAACTGAAGATACAAAAAAAAAAGAGAAGAAATCAGTACTTTTCTATTAATTTTTTAATAAATATTTCCCAAGTATTATTAGTGACAGAGAATAAAAGAGGAAGGAGTGAGAGAGAGGAACAAAGCACTGCCCCATTGTGGCATAAGGTGATATCAGGTATGACTTGTAGGTTCTCTTGGGCATGCAAGTTGGTGCTCTAAAAATCTCAGCTACCTCTGGATCTCTGTTGAACTTTCAACTGATTTGAGGCCCACCTACATATGGAGGGTAATCTGCTGAATTCAAAGTCTACTGATTTGAACATTAATCTCATCTAAATATAGGTATATACACCTCATCATCTGGGGCCCCAGTCAGGGAATCCTTGGATTCCTACACAAATATGATGGGCCTAGACCTCGAATGGATCCTTCTCTCCACCATCACTGGTCACTTCCATCAGGAATGTCATCATAAACCTTAATGCTGGCCTTCCTAGGGCCTTGCCCTTACTATAAAGCAACAATAAAGGGAGGCTGGAGTATCCTGCCCCACTACTTGAGGAAGACTGGTCCTGAAATGAGTTCAGCCTGCAATGTTCCCAGCTGTAACCATGAACTGCAAGCTCAGACCAACAGGGACTCAGAAGTTACAGTCTCTTGTGCTAAATATATACATATACATAAACATATATATATGCCCTGGGCGGGATTGATGGAGTAAACAGTTAATCTTATTTATAGATTTTTTTTTTCAAGAATGGGAGCTACTCTCTGCCCTAATCCAATGTTCTTTTCCTTTTCTCCACTCTGACACCATTTTATCAGACAATATTTTTTATTTAATTTTTTGCTTATAAAAAGGAAACATTGATAAAACCATAGGATAAGAGGGGTACAACTCCACACAATTCCCACCACCAGATCTCCATATCCCATCCCCTCCGCTGATAGCTTTCCTATTCTTTAAACCTCTGGGAGTATAGACCCAAGGTCATTGTGGGATGCAGAAGGTGGAAGGTCTGGCTTCTGTAATTGCTTCTTCTCTGAACATGGGTGTTGACAGGTCGATCCATACTCCCAGCATGCCTCTCTCTTTCCCTAGTGGGGTGGGGCCCAGGGGAAGCAGAGCTCCAGGACACATTGGTGGGGTCATCTGTCCAAGGAAGTCTGGTTGGCATCCTGCAAGCATCTGGAACCTGGTGGCTGAAAAGAAAGTTAACATACAAAGACAAACAAATTGGTGACCAATCATGAACCTAAAAGCTGGAATAGTGCAGATGAAGAGTTGGGGGGGGGGGGTTTCTCCATTTTATAGATAGCTAGTAGGCATATTTTAGTTATATTCCAAAGGGTCTGTGGCTACACGAGTTTTTTGGTTTTTTCTTTTCCCTGCGCCTGAAATCTGATATGCATATGGATCCAAGTTATTGTCTGGGGAGATGATGCCATGGCTGGGAAAAGGACCAGAAAGCTGGATCAGGGAAGAGAGTAACTCCCTAATATGGGAAAGGGCTATAAATATTGTTGACTGTAAAACCCATTGATTTGATGTGGTCTGGGGCCCATATTCAACTTAGGAGCCTATGTGACCTCTGCATCCCTGTAGATCTGAGCTCACATTCTGTAGTCATGAGTAGGAACATTCCAAGCTGCCCCAATATTGACCCATCCTCCTCAGGTGTAGCATAGAGTATGTTGTCCATCCTCCCTTCAGAGGATGGAACATTCTCTACCATTGTTGATCCAAGTTGAGGGCAAGGTCCTATGGGGAGCCCACAAAGGGGTCTATTTTATTGTTGCTGATAGAGATGACTGGTAACAATGGAGAGAGGGATTTATTTGAGGTCTAGGCCCATCATGTCAGACAATATTTTTATCCAACTGCATGTTAGCTATCAAATTCAAGCAAAACCTACAACAGTTGTAGACCCCTAGAAACATGTCTAGATTGGACTTCCTAGCTTCCTTTCACCCCAAGGTCCCTATTCTCATCTGCTCTGTTCCTACTTTTTGGTTCCTGTTCATTAACCATTTTGTCTCACTTTCTATCTTGGCACTGTTCAACCACCAAGTTGCAGATGCTATCACAATTCCATCCTGACTTCTCTGGGCAGATGACCTCACCAATGTGTCTTAGAATCTCACCATTCTAGAGCTCTTCCCCACCAGGGAAAGATAAAAACAGGCTGGGGGTCTGGATAGACCTGCCAATGTCCATGTCCAGTGGGGAATCCATTACAGAAGACAGAACTCCAACCTTCAGCAACCCATAAGTAATTTTGATCCACACTCCCAGTTGGGGGAGAAGTGATAGGGGAAGAGGATCAGAGGGCTCTGAACTCTTAACACCATCAGGGCCTGGAGAGAAAATAGGAAAAAAAAAGGGACATTTGGATGCAGTAATAAGGTTATGTGTAACTTAGAATGGAAGAGAAAATGGGACTTTAAAAAAGAAAAGGGGCAATTATATACAGATATAGACAGATGTGGTTAATCCATATCTGCAACCTTAAGAAAACTGCTGTAGATTACAATAGAGGTGTTGAAGATTCAGAACTCTGGTGGTGGGAATGGTGGTGGAATTATACTGTTGACTTATAATTTTGCAAATAAATATTAAATAAATATATATGTATATCATCTAAGAAATATTTATAATTATCATTAACCAAATATCTGATAGAGTCAAGCTGACACATAAAATTAGCCATCACATATCCATCGACCCATCTATTTATTCAACAAGTCTCTACTTGATGCCACACGCCAAAAACTGTGCTACAATAGCCAAAGAACGGAAGCAGCCTAAATGACAATCAAAAGATAACTGGTCAATGAATATATGGGGTATATATTCCATGGAATACTCTGAAATCAGAAAAGATGATTTTATGTCCTTTGGGACAAAATGGATGGAACTAGAGATGATTATGCTTAGCAAAATAAATAAAGGCATTAAAGACAACTACTGAATGGTTTCACTCATATGTGGGATCTAGAGAACTGACACACTTGAACCTAAAAAAAAATACAAACAAGCAAATTGTTTCTAAGAGTTGTGAAAACTATGTTGGTTTACTTTTTGTGAGGGGAGGGTGGGAAACAGAACTTTGGTGGTGGGTGTGGTGTGGAGCTATACACTGTAATTTTATAAGTTTTAAGTTTTTTTTTTTAATTATCTTTATTTATTGGATAGACACAGCCAGAAATTGAGAGGGTATGGGGAGATAGAGAGGAAGACAGGCAGAGAGAGACACCTGCAGATCTGCTTCACCAGTCATGAAGCTTTAATCTTATAATTTTGTAACCTGCTATTAGTCATAAAAAAAAACTACTCTGCTATATAATGCTAACATAGAAATACTAGCTGTTGTGTGAATGTTTTATTTATAACACATAATGGTGGATATTAAAATGGTTCAGTGTACAAGACTTAAACATTTTTATCTCACATAACTTTCCATAAGATTAAGTAGTTTAAGGAGCACAGGTAAGCCTTTAAATATGTATAAGGAAATTTTTCTTAGTGTATATTTCAAATAAAAAACAACAATGATCTAATATGAGTATTCAGTACATGAAATAGAGATACTTTATCTTATTGTCATTATGGTGCAAGACATAATTTTCTAAGTAATTTATTTGTATTTCTTTTTAAAATGATGCCTTGAAGTAATTAATTTTTTAGTGGTCAACAAAAATGGCAGGAACAGAAAGGGTAAGAAACAGAAAAAGTTATTTAAATAATAAAGAGAGATAGTGCTTAAATAGTCAGCTAAACCACAGGGTGTTCTTTTTTTTTGGGGGGGGGTGTTCTTTTTATAATTCCTCTCCCCACCCCCAGCTCAGGTTAGGAGGTTATTACCTTATATCCTGGGGTGACTGAGCACCAATTATATTAACAGGACAGATAAATGAGATACAACTTAAACATTCTTTGAACACATTAAGTCCTAATAAAGTTTTAATTTTTTTATTTGTAAAATGGGAATACTGACAAGACTACAGGATAAGTGGGGTAAATTTCCATACAATGCCCACTCACAGAGCTACATATCTAATCCCCTCCCTTGATAGCTTCCCTATTCAAGGCAAACATGTCTTCTTCTCTTTAATTTTTACACATGATGATGAGGGAAACAGCTGGATATACAAACCAATGCCAACAGAAGCAAAAGGATTTTATCTATATTTTCCGATTATTTTTTTTCACATAGAGTGAAACAAGTTCATTTTATAATCAAATGGGGGCTACAGAAATAGCATAATGGTTATGCAAAAAGACATTCGTGCCTGAGGCACCAGAGTCCAGATTGAATTTCCAGCACCACCATAAAACAGAGTATAAACCAGAGCTGAACAGTACTCAAGAAAGAAAGAAAGAAAGAAAGAAAGAAAGAAAGAAAGAAAGAAAGAAAGAAAGAAAGAAAGAAAGAAAGAAATGAGGGAATGGATTTAAAGAAAAGAAAGAAAGAACTGAAAAGATAAGATGTAGTGGAAATAGCTCTCTTGCTCTTTTGGCCTCTTGACACTCTGGCTTTTTCTTTGTTTTGTTTTTTATATTTATTTATTTCCCTCTTGTCCTTATTGTTTTATTGTTG
Organism: Erinaceus europaeus; assembly: GCF_950295315.1. Lineage (NCBI taxonomy): Eukaryota > Metazoa > Chordata > Mammalia > Eulipotyphla > Erinaceidae > Erinaceus > Erinaceus europaeus. The sequence goes on from NC_080163.1 coordinate 137,195,775, forward strand.
TAGTTATTATTATTGTTCTTGATGTCATTGTTGTTGGATAGGACAAAGTGAAATGGAGAGAGGAGGGAAAGACAGAGAGGGAGAGAAAGATAGACACCTGCAGACCTGCCTCACCACCTGTGAAGCAACTCCCCAGCAGGTGGGGAGCCAGGGGCTTGAACCGGGATCCTTACCTAGTCCTTGTGTTTTGCGCCACATGTGCTTAACCCACTGCACCACCACCTCACTCCCTGTTTTTTGTTTGTTTGTTTGTTTGTTTTCCATGCTTCACATTCCCATCTTTCTGTAGTTAACATTTTCTTTCTTTCTTTCTTTCTTTCCTTTCTTTCTTTCTTTCTTTTTCTATTTATAAAAAGGAAACATTGACAAAACCATAGGATAAGAGGGATACAACTCCACACAGTTCCAACCACCAAAACTACATATCCCAACCCCTCCCTTGATAGCTTTCCTATTCTTTAACCCTCTGGAAGTATGGACCCAAGGTCATTGTGAGATGCAGAAGGTGGAAGGTCTGGCTTCTGTAATTGCTTCTCCTCTGAACATGGGTGTTGACAGGTCGATCCATACTCCCAGCATGCCTCTCTCTTTCCCTAGTGGGGTGGGGCCCAGGGGAAGCAGAGCTCCAGGACACATTGGTGGGGTCATCTGTCCAGGGAAGTCTGGTCGGCATCATGCCAGCAGCTGGAACCTGATGGCTGAAAAGAAAGTTAACATACAAAGACAAACAAATTGGTGACCAATCATGAACCTAAAGGCTGGAATAGTGCAGATGAAGAGTTGGGGGGGGTCCTCCATTTTATAGATAGCTAGTAGGCATATTTTAGTTATATTCCAAAGGGCCTGTGGCTATACGAGTTTTTTGGTTTTTTCTTTTCCCTGAGCCAGAAATATGATATGCATGTGGATCCAAGTTATTGTCTGGGGAGATGATGCCATGGCTGGGAAAAGGACCAGAAAGCTGGATCAGGGAAGAGAGTAGCTCCCTAATATGGGAAAGGGCTATAAATATTGTTGACTGTAAAACCCATTGATTTGATGTGGTCTGGGGGCCATATTCAGCTTAGGAGCCTATGTGACCTCTGCATCCCTGTAGATCTGAGCTCACATTCTGTAGCATGAGTAGGAACATTCCAAGCTGCCCCAATATTGACCCATCTTCCTCAGGTGTAGCATAGAGTATGTTGTCCATCCTCCCTTCAGAGGATGGAACATTCTCTACCATTGTTGATCCAAGTTGAGGGCAAGGTCCTATGGGGAGCCCACAAAGGGGTCTATTTTATTGTTGCTGATAGAGATGACTGGTAACAATGGAGAGAGGGATTTATTTGAGGCCTAGGTCCATCATGTGTGTTTGGGAATCTCAGGACTCCCTAAATAAGGCACCAGATTATGGGTTGGCCTGATAGTGACTGAAGAGTCATCGTTAAAGTATGCCAGTCTCTTGCCCTACTTCAGCTTTTGCCGTCCTTGCTTTGTTAAGGTTAGCTTTGGAGTGAGTGAGAGAACTGTAATAGGAAGTCGGTGAGGAGGATATCTAAGACTAATTATATACTATTTCATCAAATTGAAAAGCTTCTGCACTGCCAAAGAAACTATCATACAAACTAAGAGACCCTTTACAGAATGGGAGAAGATCTTCACATGCCATACATCAGACAAGAGACTAATCACCAAAATATACAAAGAGCTCAACAAACAGCAACAAAAAAGCAAATGACCCCATCAAAAAAGGGGCAGAGGATATGAACAGAACATTCACTACAGAAGAGATCCAAAAGGCTAACAAATACATGAAAAATTGCTCCAGGTCACTGATTGTCAGAGAAATGCAAATGAGAATGTGAGAATGGCATACATCAAAAAGGACAGCAGCAATTAATGCTAGAGAGGCTATGGGGACAGAGGAACCTTTCTGCACTGCTGGTGGGAATGTAAATTGGTGCAATCTCTCTGGAGAGCAGTCTGGAGAATTCTCACAAGGCTAGACATGGACCTTCCATATGATCCAGTAATTCCTCTCCTGGGGATATACCCCAAGGACTCCATAACACCCAGCCAAAAAGATATGTGTACACCTATTTTCATAGCAGCACAATTCATAATAGCTAAAACCTGGAAGCAACCCAGGTGCTCAACAACAGAGGAGTGGCTGAGAAAGCTGTGGTATATATACACAATAGAATACTATGCAGATATAAGGAACAATGAACCCACCTTCTCTGACCCATCTTGGATGGAGCTAGAAGGAATTATGTTAAGTGAGCTAAGTCAGAAAGATAAAGATGAGTATGGGATGATCCCACTCATCAAAAGAAGTTGAGAAAAAAGAACAGGAAGGGAAACTAAAAGCAGGATTTGACTAAAGCTGGAGTAGGGCACCAAAGTAAAAACCCTGGGGTGAGAGTTAGGGTGGATGTTTGGCTTCATGGGATGAGGAGGTGGAGGGAGATGGGATGGGAAACAACATTTTGGTGGTAGGAATGGTGTTTATGTACACTCCTATTAATTTGTAGTCATATAAATCACTAATTAATATGAGAGGGGAAAATTGATTGTATGTTTCAAACTTTTTAAAGCACAGACTGAGTCTTTTTAATACATAGGCTGAGTCTTTGATATGTTGACTCTCTTAAAAGCCTAGACCAGTGAGAACAGAAGCAACCGGTGGCACAGCTATATACAAATCATGTCAAAGGACATAAAATTTGGTGATGGCGTATATGATACAGAAAATCCTAATAAAGGTATTTTTCAAAGTTAACCCAATTGCCAAATAATGTGATTATAGCAATGACTATCTATTGCCTTCTTAACCCTAAGACAGCAGGAACCTCTCACTTCCTCTATAGAGTCTATGTTTCCCCCAGTCCTGGTACCTCTAGGGTGGGGCTCACTTTCCTGCATGCTTCTCTCAAGTCATACCAAATGATATTGCATCCGCTGATCCCAACCTAATCAACGCAATGAGTACCACCTTAGCATGCTTCACTTCAGACTGTGTCCAGAGATGTCAGGCATGGAATGTCAACTCTTCAGCCTCATTACTCAGGTGAGAGCTTTCCTTTCATAGTGTTCTCTAATTCCATCCCAGGTGGTTCATTTCCTAACAAAGTCCCAAAACCTAGATATAGACCAGGTCCCATGAGATAGAGCATATGTTCACATGTATCCATAAATTAGGGCCAAATATATACCTGAAAGCAAAAGTACACAAAAGTCTGCAGTGACTCTTGCTTTTTCTTGGTCTCTCTGTCTCCTGCTATCCCAACTTGCCCCTGCTTCTGGAATTCACGTATCTTGGAAGATGATGGCTAGAGAATGAACTTAAGACAGAAAGTAATTCATCTTGTGTGTCAACTGCTTAGGGTTTGAAGACTTCCCTTCCTTTACCTATTTCATTATTGTGATTTTAAAGAACCTAATACATCTGCCAATTTTAAATACCCTAAAATGCCATCTAAAAAGAGCCATTTTTATAGTATCATACATTAAAAAAAATTTCTAATCATCTCAGAAAGTCTTTCTGTTATGTACCCTAAAACCTGTATGTGTTTTATAGTGGATTTATTTACCAATGATAGACACTTATCAGTGACAGCAAATATGATAGTTCATCAATGAATACTGTCACCACTACTAACAAAGCATAAGCCTTACCTAACTATTTCGCACCACCCCACTGCTGGTTAAGTTTCCATCATTTCTTGTTCACCCTCTGTAATGGCTTCCTAAAAGAACAGTCAAAGCCATCTTTCTAAAGTCAAAATCAAACTTTATTCCACCCTTGTTTATACTCCAATGACTTCTGCAGATTTAAGGAGTTTCCTAGATCACTCTTACTTCTGCCACCAATAACAAAGTTCAGGAGTCCCCAAGGCCATCCTCAGCTTATACAATTTGTTAGAAGGATTCACAGAACTCACTGCACACTATTGTATTCTTAGTTAAAGTTTACTACATTAAAAATGAGAAATACTGAAATCAATCAAGAGAAGCATGGAGCAGAGTCCAACGTAGTTAGTTCCATGCACAGAACTTCCAAGTGGAAGTTTTCCACACAATGATGTATCACACTGCTCATAGAATAACTGCCAACTTTTGTATGTTAACTCTCTTTTCAGTCACCAGGTTCCAGTTGCCAGCATGATTGCCAACCAGACTTCCCTGGACTGAGGAGCCCACCAATGTGTCCTGGAGCCCCGCTTCCCCAGAGACCTACCCTACTAGGGAGAGAGGCAGACTGCAAGTATGGATCGACTAGTCAACTCCCATGTTCAGCAGGGAAGCAATTACAGAAGCCAGACCTTCCACCTTCTGCAACCCACAACTACCCTGGGTCCATGCTCCCAGAGGGATAGAGAATGGGAAAGCTATCAGGGGAGGGGATGGGATATGAAGATCAGGTGGTGGGAATTGTGTGGAGTTGTAAGCCTCCTATCGTAGGGTTTTGTTAATGTCTCCTTTCTTAAATAAAAAAATTTAAAAAAAAGAGTACTGCCAACTAGGGAAGCCTTGGTATCCAGAATTTTTACTGGGGTTTGATCATGGTTGATTAGCATGATTACATGCTAATATGTAGTCTCACACCCCTCAGAGATTAAGCTGTTAATGCATGACTCAAAGACAGCCCCAGAAAGCATACTGCTAGAATATCCAATGTGCATCAAGATTCTCAGATAAACAAGGACACAACACAAAGAGCATCCTAACAAACTCCCAGGAACCAAAGGCAAAGGCCAGACTTCTCAAATTTGGTAATTTATTCCCAGTACCTTTGAAATAAAAATTCCTTATTAGAAACTTCTGGGGTGTGGCTCATTTTCCTTCATACTTTTCTCGATCCATACCATTTGATACTGCATCTGTTGATCTCATCCAAATCAATGAAACCAGTACCACCTTGACAGGTTTTATTTCAGACTGTGTCCAGAGACATCAGGCATGGGATATCAGTCAACCCTTCAACTCCAGTACTCTGATGAGACCTTTCCTAGCTCATAGGATTCCTTAATTCCATTTCAGGTGGTACACTTCCTAACAAAACTTCAAAACCTAGATAGAGACCACAGCTCATGAGAGAAAGCACATGTACACATGTATCCCCTACACATGTAGGGGAAATATATGCCTTAAAGCAAAAGTACACAATAGTTTTCAGTAACTCAATAAGTGCAGCAAGCAAGTAGAAAGACCTAAAAAAAGGACACCATACAGTAATTAATCAAATAGTTTCTACTTAGACCTAGATATCCTCCTTCCTATATCACTCCCTCAACCACTCTAAGGCTAAACTTGTCAGACAAAGTAAGGACCACAGAAGCTGAACGAGGGCAAGAGATTGGCATACTTTAATGATGGCTATTGTGGTCACTGCCAGGCCACCCCAACGTCCAGGCCCCTAGTCAGGGAATCTTAGGATTCCCACATAAACATGATGGGTCTAAATCTCTACCAGATCCCTCTCTCCACCATTGCTGGTCATCTCCATTAGGAACAGCATCATGGACCCTCTTGTGGACCTCTACAGACCCTTGCCCTCAATTTGGAACAACAATGGTAGGAACTGCCAAACTCTCAGAAGGGAGGATGGGTCAACATACTCTGCCACTCGAGGAAGACTGGTCCTGCAATGAGTGCAGTCTAGACTGTTCCTTGCTATGGATTGTGAGCTCAGACCTACAGGGATCCAGAGGTTTCACAGGCTCCTATGCTAAATATGGGACCCACATCATGTCAGTGGGGTTTGCAGTTAACAGTACATATATACTTTTCCCATATTTGGGAGCTACCCTCCTTTCTGGTTCTGTTGCCAACTCTGACACCATCTCCCCAGACAATACCTTTAGCCAACCTGCATGTTAGCTGTCATGCTCAAGCAAAACTTAGTTAAGTCATGGGGCCCCAGGCAAATATCTAAAATATACCTAGCCTTTTCCAAAATGGAGACCCCAAATCTCATCTACTATATTCTTACCTTTAGGTTCCTAATTATTAAACAAATTGTCCTGCTTTGTACCTTTTTAAATTTTTCTTTATAAAAAGGAAACATTGACAAAACCATAAGATAAGAGGGGCACAACTCCACACAGTTCCCACCACCAGAACTCTGTCCCCTCCCCTGATAGCTTTCCTATTCTTTAACACTCTGGGAGTATGGACCCAAGGTCATTGTGGGATGCAGAAGGTGGAAGGTCTGGCTTCTGTAATTGCTTCCCTGCTGTACATGGGCTTTATCTTAATGCTTTTCAGCCATCAAGTTTCAGATGCTACCATGATGGCAACCTGACTTCTCTGAGCAGAAGACCTCACCAATGTGTGTTGGAACCCCACCTATTCAGAGCCCTGCCCCACTAGGGAAAGAAAGGGACAGTCTGGGAGTGTGAATTGACCTGTCAATGCCCATGTCCAGCAGAGACACAATTACAGAAGCCAGGCCTTCCACCTTCTGCACCCCATAATGATCCTGGGCTCATACTCCCAGAGGGATAAAGAATAGGAACACTTCTAATGGGGAATGGAATATGGAACTGCGGTGGTGGGAACTGTATGGAATTGTACCCCTCTTATAAGTCCTACAGTCTTGTTGATCATTATTAAATTAATTTAAAAAATGAATTCAAATTCCTTATTAGAGACGAGAAGGTCAAATAAGATCTGGCCCTACGTCCTTTTCCTATATTCCTATTACCCTATTATTTGCTCAGTTCTAGTCACTTCACCTCAGTCTTCTTTCAGCCCCTGGAAGATGCCTTGCTCCAGTTCAGATCTATTGCTCTGGCTGTTATTCCTGCCTACACACATTTACCCAGATATTCAGGCAGTGACTTGTTGCTCATCAAGTTAAACACTACCTCATAAAGAGGTTTTCCTAAGTACTCTAGCAAAAACAGCTGCAAATGAGACTTGCATATATCAGCATCTGCAGCATTAAGAACAAGCCTCTTTTTCTTTGTGAACAAGACTTAGACATTGTATGTCACTAATAACTAATCAAAAAAAAACTCTTAACAGGAATATATGAAATGTGATCAAATTAATGAGTCTGATTTTCTCATATGAATTTTTAAACCAGGCTCATTATTTTGTGGTCATATTTTAATTTAACACTATCAGTGGGAGAATTTGGACCCGGGAGAAAATGAGTCTCCTTACTTTTTCTTCCATAGAAGAATATCCAAGTTCCTATTTAATGGTACCCTATAAAAAGTACAAGGTAATTAATTATTCAACAATAAGAAGAAAGGATTTAGGGGTCAGATTGATATTTTACTCAGTAGAATTCATGCCTTGTAATGTACACACAGCCCATGTTCAAACCCCAGTATAATACAGAGTGTTACAGCAGCACCAACAGGCTCTGGTGCTGTGGTTCTTCTCCATCTCTCTGTCTCTCCATTTGAATGAAAAAGTCTATCCAGTAAAACATAAAACAGCTAACGCAGTAGAGCATACACTTTTATCATGCCCAGGGACCCAGGTTCAAGTCTCTAGCGCACATAGGAACACCTGCACAATGGGAAGTTTCACAAATAGAGAAGTACAGTAGTATTTCTCCTTCTCTCCCCTGCCCCCTCTGTCTTTATATGAAAATTGAAAGAGTCCATCAGGAGCTGCAGAATTTTGCAGATGCAAAACCCCAGGGAAAAGATGGATTTAAAAAAATAATTAATCCGGGGAGGTAATATGGCGACGGCCTGAGAAGTCGCTAACAGCGAGTGCTCTGATAGCATCGTCGGCAAAGGTAGGATTTTCTGCCTTTAGCAGGCCAGTCAATAAGGGGGGGGGGCACCAAAGAAGTTATTACAGTTTAATTTGGGTTAACAATTAGAGCAAAGGTGACACGGACTAGCGGGGCGCCAGAATTCCCAGGCGGCGCCAGGCAAGGCGAGTGCGCCGGGCATTGTCCTCCGCCCGCCCGGGAAGGCGGCTCCTCCGCCGGTTGCAGAGCGCGGCGGGCAGAGGACCCGGAGAGAGCACTTTAGCTCGGGGGCTGCCTCTTGGGAGTTGCCAGGGTCCACCGCGACCCTGAGGGTGGATCCAAAGACTTCTTGAGTATAGCTCTCATTGGATCAAAGGACTTGGAGCTAGTTTTCATTTTTGAGAAATCCTTTAAAAAAGTCTGGAGGGCGGGGTTTCCCGGAAAATGGCGCCCGGAGAAGCAGAAGCGGCCAGCCTTTGAGCTCCGGACACATCTCGTGTAAACAATAGGATTTTCTGCCTTTAGCAGGCCATCCAATAAGGGGCCATAACGGTCATACCAAGGATGTTTCTATAACTTAATTTGGGTTAAGAATTAGAGTAGGGGGAAAAAATTCTTTTTTCTTCCTTTTAATTTTCAAGCATACATCCTTCCCGCCGCCCCCCCTCCCCCCATAAGCAGTGCCTGGGACCAGCTACTAGCAGGATACCCCATACCACCAAACAGGGTTTTTTTTTTTTTTTTTTTTTGTTAATTCACTGATACACATTTGGGAAGTTCCTCGCACTGCTCTTTAATTACAACTCTTCTTCCTATCTTCTCCCTTTTCTCTCTCTTATCTCTCTCAATCTCTCTCTCTCTTTTTTTTTTTTTTTTTTTTTTTTTAATCTTGTCATACACTTCTTTCTTCTTTGACTTTCTGAATTTGTGAATTACTTTGGGGAAGAAATCTGACCCAGAGTGGACTCTCTATGTGTGTATCTCTGCTCTAGTTCCCTTTACACTCTTGTTACCCTTAGAATATACACTGGATAGTAAATTTGCATAACTGTCTATTCTTGCTATCCTCTCTTCCTTTTCTCTTTCTTCACTGGGATTTGGTTACTATTTTTTCACGGACTGGAGAAATTGTTTGGCTAACTGGTAACGATTAAACTCCTTCAATACTTACTTCAGTTGCTACGGTTATTCCGGAGGTTGGTGAGTGCAATTGTCATAAAGGTATTTAGTACAGTGTTACTTGTGCTCAAAACACAACAACTGAGGAACAACAGAACATTAAAAAAAAAAAAAAGAGAGAAACACATAAATTAAAAAAAAATGGGTAGATTAAAAACAAATAAAACTGCTACCCCAATGAATGAAGACAAGAGCCCAGAAGAAACCACAAATCAGTCAGAAGTAACCATAGATAAGAAAAGTATGCAAGCAATAATAAACTTATTAATCACAGAAATGAAAACAACATTGGAGGAAAGAAATGGCAGTATTAGGGAAACAACAGTTGAGACCCCCAAGGAAAATACTGATTATCTTGAGACAATTAGAGAACTGAAAGCTGAAATAGCTGTAATGAAGAAAGAAGCTGAGGCAAGGGAAAGCAGACTAACAGAAGCAGAAAACAGAATTAGTCAGACAGAGGATGAGTTAGAGAAAACTAAGAAAGAGGTGAAAGAGCTTAAAAAGAGATTGAGAGACACTGAAAACAACAACAGAGACATATGGGATGATCTCAAAAGAAGTAACATTCGTATAATTGGCCTGCCAGAGGAAGAAAGAGAGGAAGGGGAAGCAAACATCCTAGAGGAAATAATACAAGAAAATTTCCCAGACCTGAATAACAGAAAGGATATCAAGGTGCAAGAGGCCCAGAGAGTACCAAACAGAATCAACCCAGACCTGAAAACACCAAGACACATCATAGTCACAATGAGAAGAAGTAAGGATAAAGAAAGGATCCTAAAGGCTGCAAGAGAGAAACAAAAAGTCACATACAGGGGAAAACCCATAAGACTTTCTGCAGATTTTTCAACTCAAACTCTAAAAGCCAGAAGGGAGTGGCAAGATATCTATCGAGCCCTGAATGAAAAAGGGTTTCAACCAAGGATTATATATCCTGCTAGACTTTCATTCAAGCTAGATGGAGGGATCAAAACCTTCTTAGACAAACAACAGTTAAAGGAGGCAACTATCACCAAGCCGGCCCTGAAAGAGGTATTAAAAGACCTCTTATAAACAAGAACATCACTATAATACTTGTAATATATCAGAGCAAACAAATTGTTTTTTAGAACAATGGCACTACAATACATTAAATCCATAATATCAATAAATGTCAATGGCTTAAACTCACCCATCAAAAGGCACAGGGTGGGGGGATGGATCAGAAAACATAACCCAACCATATGCTGCTTGCAAGAATCCCATCTGTCACAACAAGATAAACACAGACTTAAAGTGAAAGGATGGAAAACTATCATACAGGCTAACGGTCCACAAAAAAGGGCAGGAACAGCCATTCTCATCTCAGACACGATAGATTTTAAATTAAATAAAGTAATAAAAGATAGGCAAGGACATTACATAATGATAAGAGGATCAATCAGCCAAGAAGACTTAACAATTATTAACATCTATGCACCCAACGAGGGACCATCTAAATACATTAAACACCTATTGAAAGAATTTCAAAAATACATCAATAGTAATACAATAATAGTGGGAGACTTCAATACCCCACTCTCACACTTAGACAGATCAACAAAGAAGAGAACCAATAAAGATATAAGAGAATTGAATGAAGAGATTGACAGACTAGACCTCTTGGACATTTTCAGACTCCTCCACCCCAAAAAACTGGAATACACCTTCTTTTCAAATCCACACAACACATACTCAAGGATAGACCACATGTTAGGTCACAAAGACAGCATCAATAAATTCAAGAGCATTGAAATCATCCCAAGTATCTTCTCAGACCACAGTGGAGTAAAACTAACTTTTAACAACAAACAGAAAATTATTAAAAGACATAGAATTTGGAAACTAAACAACATGCTCCTTAAGAACCACTGGGTCAGACACTCACTCAAACAGGAAATTCAAATGTTCCTGGAAACTAATGAAAATGAAGACACAACCTATCAAAATATTTGGGACACAGCTAAAGCAGTACTGAGAGGGAAACTTATAGCTATACAATCACATATTAAACACCAAGAAGAAGCCCAAATGAACGAACTTACTACACACCTCAAGGACTTAGAGGAAGAGGAACAAAGGAACCCTAAAGCAACCAGAAGGACAGAAATCACTAAAGTTAGAGCAGAAATAAACAACATCGAAAATAAAAGAACCATACAAAAGATCAATGAAGCCAAATGTTGGTTCTTTGAAAGATTAAACAAAATTGACAAACCCCTAGCCAGACTCACCAAACAAAAAAGAGAGAAGACTCAAATTAATAGAATTGTCAACGATACAGGAGATATCACAACTGACACCACAGAAATCCAGAGAATTCTGCGAAACTTCTATAAAGAACTATATGCCACCAAGCTAGAGAATCTGGAAGAAATGGAACAATTCCTAGAAACCTATGCACTTCCAAAACTGAACCAAGAAGAACTACAAAATCTAAATGCACCAATCACAGACAAAGAAATTGAAACCGTTATTAAGAATCTCCCCAACAACAAAAGTCCTGGACCAGATGGCTTCACAAACGAATTCTACAAAACTTTCAGGAAACAGTTAATACCCATACTTCTTAAGCTATTCCATAAGATTGAAGAAACAGGAATACTCCCTTCCACCTTTTATGAAGCCAACATCACCCTGATACCAAAAGCTGATAGGGACAGAACAAAAAAGGAAAACTACAGACCAATATCTCTGATGAACATATATGCCAAAATATTAAACAAGATCTTGGCCAACCGGATACAGCAACACATCAAAAAGATTGTTCATCATGACCAAGTGGGATTCATGCCAGGAATGCAAGGCTGGTTCAACATCCGTAAATCAATCAATGTCATTCATCACATCAATAAAAGCAAAGCCAAAAACCACATGATTATCTCAATAGATGCAGAGAAAGCCTTTGACAAAATCCAACACCCATTCATGCTCAAAACTCTACAAAAAATGGGAATAGATGGGAAATTCCTCAAGATAGTGGAGTCTATATATAGCAAACCTACAGCCAACATCATACTCAATGGAGAGAAGCTGAAAGCATTCCCCCTCAGATCAGGGACTAGACAGGGCTGCCCACTGTCACCGTTACTCTTCAACATAGTATTGGAAGTTCTTGCCATAGCAATCAGGCAAGAGAAAGAAATCAAAGGGATACAGATTGGAAGGGAAGAAGTCAAGCTCTCACTATTTGCAGATGATATGATAGTATACATAGAAAGACCTAAAGAATCCAGTAGAAAATTACTGGAAGTTGTTAGGCAATATAGCAAGGTATCAGGCTACAAAATCAATGTACAAAAATCAGTGGCATTTCTTTATGCAAACACTAAATCTGAAGAAGAAGACATCCAGAAATCACTCCCATTCACTGTTTCAGCAAAATCAATCAAATACCTAGGAATAAAGTTGACCAAAGAAGTGAAAGACTTGTATGCTGAAAACTATGAGTCGCTACTCAAGGAGATAGAAACTGATACCAAGAAATGGAAAGATATCCCATGCTCATGGATTGGAAGAATAAATATCATCAAAATGAACATTCTCCCCAGAGCCATATACAAATTTAATGCAATACCCATCAAAGTTCCACCAAGCTTCTTTAAGAGAATAGAACAAACACTACAATCATTTATCTGGAACCTGAAAACACCTAGAATTGCCAAAACCATCTTGAGGAAAAGAAACAGAAATGGAGGCATCACACTCCCAGACCTTAAACTATATTATAAAGCCATCATCATCAAAACAGCATGGTACTGGAACAAAAATAGGCACACAGACCAGTGGAACAGAATTGAAAGCCCAGAAGTAAATCCCAACACCTATGGGCATCTAATCTTTGATAAGGGGGCCCAAAGGATTAAATGGAAGAAGGAGGCTCTCTTCAATAAATGGTGCTGGGAAAACTGGGTTGAAACATGCAGAAGAATGAAATTGAACCACTTTATCTCACCAGAAACAAAAATCAACTCCAAATGGATCAAAGACCTAGATGTCAGACCAGAAACAATCAAATACTTAGAGGAAAACATTGGTAAAACACTTTCCCATCTACACCTCAAGGATATCTTTGATGAATCAAACCCAATTGCAAGGAAGACCAAAGTAGAAACAAACCAATGGGACTACATCAAATTGAAAAGCTTCTGCACATCCAAAGAAACAATTAAACAAACAGAGAGACCCCTCACAGAATGGGAGAAGATCTTCACATGCCAGACATCAGACAAGAAACTAATCACCAAAATATATAAAGAGCTCAGCAAACTTAGCCGCAAAAAAGCAAATGACCCCATCCAAAAATGGGCAGAGGAAATGAACAAAACACTCACCACAGAGGAGATCCAAAAGGCTAACAAACATATGAAAAACTGCTCTAGGTCACTGATTGTCAGAGAAATGCAAATTAAGACAACACTAAGATACCACCTCACTCCTGTAAGAATGGCATACATCAAAAAGGACAGCAGCAACAAATGCTGGAGAGGATGTGGGGACAGAGGAACCCTTTTACATTGCTGGTGGGAATGTAAATTGGTACAGCCTCTGTGGAGAGCAGTCTGGAAAACCCTCAGAAGGCTAGACATGGACCTTCCATATGACCCAATAATTCCTCTCCTGGGGTTATACCCCAAGGACTCCATAACACCCAACCAAAAAGAGGTGTGTACTCCTATGTTCATAGCAGCACAATTCATAATAGCTAAAACCTGGAAGCAACCCAGGTGCCCAACAACAGATGAATGGCTGAGAAAGCTGTGGTATATATACACAATGGAATACTATGCAGCTATCAAGAACAATGAACCCACCTTCTCTGACCCATCTTGGACAGAGCTAGAAGGAATTATGTTAAGTGAACTGAGTCAGAAAGTTAAAGATGAGTATGGGATGATCCCACTCATCAACAGAAGCTGACTTAGAAGATCTGAAAGGGAAACTAAAAGCAGGACCTGATCAAATTGTAAGTAGGGCACCAAAGAAAAAACCCAGTGGTGAGGGGTAGACATGTAGCTTTCTGGGCCAGTGGGGGGTGGGAATGGGCGGGAGGGATGGGTCACGGTCCTTTGGTGATGGGAATGGTGTTTATGTACACTCCTAGCAAAATGTAGACATATAAATCAGTAGTTAATTAATATGAGAGGGGGAAATCAATTGTATGTCTCAAAGGTTCTCAGGAGACAAACTGAATCTTTTTAATAGATAGGCTACGTATTTGATATGCGGACTCTCTCAAAAGCCTAGACCAAGTAGATTGGAGGCTTCCAATAGCACAGCTATGTACAAGATACTGGGTACTGTACAGCAAACCATAACAAAGGGACTTTTCAAAGTTAACCCAATTAACAAATAATGTGATGATAATATTAACTATTGATTGTCTTTTTGAACCCTAAGACAGCAGGAACCTCACATCCTCACTATAGAGCCCCTACTTCCCCCAGTCCTGGCACCCATGGATAGGGCTCACTTTCCCGTATGCTTCTCCCAATCCATACCAAATAATATTGCATCCGCCGATCACAACCTAACCAAAGCAACGATTGCCATCTCAACATGCTTCACCTCAGAGTGTATCCAGAGACTTCACGTGTGGAATGACAACCCTTCAGCTTCATTGCTCGGGTGAGACCTTTCCTTTTATAGTACACTCTAATTTCATCTCGGGTGGTTCACTTTCTAACAAAGTCCCATAGCCTAGACGTACACCAGTTTCTGTGAGAGAGAGCGTATGCGCACACGTGTCCATAAACTACTGCAGAATATATACCTGAAAGCAGGATTACACTGGAGTTTGCAGTGAGTACCTCCCCAACACTTCCTCTCCACTATTCCAATCTTGGGATCCATGTTTGCTCAACAAATTGTTTGGCTTTGTATGTTAACTCTCTTTTCAATCACCAGGTTCCAGATGCCACCAGGATGCTGGCTAGGCTTCCCTGGATTGAAGACCCCACCAATGTGTCCTGGAGCTCAGCTTCCCCAGAGACACACCTTACTAGGGAAAGAGAGAGGCAGACTGGGAGTATGGACCGACCAGTCAACGCCCATGTTCAGCGGGGAAGCAATTACAGAAGCCAGACCCTCTACCTTCTGCAACCCTCAACGACCCTGGGTCCATGCTCCCAGAGGGCTAGAGAATGGGAAGGCTATCATGGGAGAGGGTGGGTTATGGGGATTGGGTGGTGGGAATTGTGTGGAGTTGTACCCCTCCTACCTTATGCTTTTGTTCACTAATCCTTTCTTAAATTAAAAATTAAAAAAAAAAAAAAAAAAATAATTAATCCAGGGAGTCAGGCTGTAGTGCAGCGGGTTAAGCGCAGGTGGCACAAAGCACAAGGACCGGCATAAGGATCCCGGTTCGAACCCCGGCTCCCCACCTGCAGGGGAGTCACTTCACAGGCGGTGAAGCAGGTCTGCAGGTGTCTATCTTTCTCTCCCCCTCTCTGTCTTCCCCTCCTCTCTCCGTTTCTCTCTGTCCTATCCAACAACAACGACAACAACAATAATAACTACAACAATAAAACAACAAGGGCAACAAAAGGGAATAAATAAATAAAATTTTTAAAAAATTAATCCAAAAATTAAAAAAAAAACAAGCACCGGAGTGGTGACATTGCACATTTACAATACCCAGACTCTGCTCAAATATAATGAAATAAAATGAAACCTATTAGATTATCAGAAAAGTCATGATGCGTTTTTGCATAGAAGACCATAGAAGAATACATCACAACTTTTCCGACTACACAATATTAAGCTACAAAGAGAAATGAACAAATTTTAAATGCATAATGCTTTCTGAATGGAGTCGATCTAAAAAGTTACCTACTGTATGATATTGTGAAAAGGCAAAACTATGGAGACAGATAAAAGAACAACAAATTCCACAGATCTGGCAAGGTGGGTGGTAGAGATGAATACATGGAGCTCAGGGTATTGAAACTATTCAGTATGATACTGTAATGGCAGATACATGTCATTATCCATCTGTCAAATCCATAGAATGTATAACACCAAAAGTGAACCCTAATGTAAACTACAGAATTAATAATGATGTAGCAACACTGTCTCATCGGTTACAATAAATGTACCACAATAATATAAAATGTTAACAGAAGAAATTATGCAGAAGGGAGGAGAAGGAGCATATACATATTTTTCTTTTCGTAAACCCAAAACAGCTACTCCCTCTCCCCCAAATAAAGCCTATTAGTTGGAAGAAGGGGGGGAACCCACACAAGCTGCATTTCTTTTCATGAAAATTTGAGAGGCTATTTCCTCAACACCAAATGAATTAAGACACACAGGGTCTTACCCATTTTTCAGTTAATTACAACCTGTTTTCCCATCACATTTCTAGATTCTATGTAATAAATGGTGAAAATGTCTACTCTGATGGCTCAGAAAGTATTCTTGTTCAAGAAGGGTGGCTATTATCTAGTTCCCCCATCCCCCCTGAAAAGGGTTGGAAAACCCAAGTAGGGTGCAGGAAAAGGGGGCCACACACTGGTCAACAGGGTTGAAAACAGAAAGCAAAACCTCAGGGTGCTAACAAGAATAGAGGGAACTCCTAGAAGAATTAAAAGTAACCCCTACCAGGAACCTAGGGAAATCATCCATCCAGAGAAAAGAAATGACTTGTTTGAAATCCATTCACACTGGCACAGTCAATAGAAAAATTTCAATGTAAATAACAGGAGATCTCAAATGTGTGTTTGCTGAATACTGAAACACTGAGGGCAGAAACTAAGCAGAGGTTTCTGCAGTGGCCAAATGCTGCCTCTTATCACAGCAGATTGGCCATTAAAGAGAATGTGGTGAATGTAGATGGAATCCAATCAGATACCCCTGTGAGAGATTTTTAAAGATTTTTCTTTTTCTATTCTTGTAGCCCATGTGAATGGGAGAAGATTTAGAGAAGTGATAATTTGCCATTATCTTAACCCTCGAATTGAAGCAGATTTTAAAGGGATTAATGCTGATTTCCTCCCTCCTTTACCTCTCTCTACAATTTTATGCAGCCAACCCTTCATTCCTTATCAGCAAGCAGGGACAGTTATTCAGCAAACAATAGAAGCAGTAGCAGAGCACTGTGGGTTTAACGTTATTTCTGTCTCTATAAAATTTTCAATAATTTGTTTACAACTTCCAAAATTCAACAATAGTGTGCAAATGCAATTCCATTTATGTTAATATGTGCTTACTTCTCTCATATCAGATTCCGAATAAAAATTAGGCAAGTACTCTGTTTTGAAAATATATAAGATGTGAACTTGCTGGGAAGAAAAAAAAATCAGCCAAATGCACTATCCTATCAACCACTTTTTTTTTAACTTAATAACTTAAGTGAACTGTTAGTGAAATTACAACCTGCTTGTGACACAATAAATTTACAACAAAATTCATTCCATAAATTATTCAATTCCATGACTGCAGTCAAGGAGAGAAATATCACCAGAAGCAGGTGATTAGCATGTGAAAGGAAAAACCCATCTTCCCACTGCAGCAATCACTGTCAAAGCCTCCTATTGGAGTTTTGTAAGAATTACCATTAAGAACACACATTTAAGTCTTTGTAGTTCCTATAAAAGGACTAAGTGTTTGATTTACATTAGATTCATTTGTTCTTTCTTCAACTGTCTTTTTCTCCTACAAACCCTAACTGCTTCAATAAATGCTTGCTCAATCAAGTGTGCATTAAAACAAAAGAACTTAACTTCAATAAGTGATGAATCAGGGCCAGAAGTTAACTTTTCCTTCCTCTGTATATCTTGCTAGTAGATACATAAAGCAGAAATTTACATATGATGTTCCCCAGGGGGTAATATAGGTGCATATATGGCTGGTCATATTTGTCGATTCTTACATAAATCATTTGAAGCTAGACTTGCATGGTACAGGGGTTTCCACCAAACTCATTGCATCAAAGATGGTGTTAGGGGACTAAGGAAAGAATTTCAGGATCCAGAAAAGTTCCTGAAATGTGGGATGCAAATCCTCAGCTATTCGGTTTATCAGCCAGGTATTAGAAACATTGCTTAACCTACATGGTAACTGCTTTTTTTTTTTTTTTGGTAACTGATTTTTTAAGAATTAAAGAGTAAATGTTATTAACTTTTCTCCAACAGTCCAAACAAGAGTGCGCTGTTCTCACATATTAGTACGTACATTGCTGTCATTTTGGAAGATGCTATGGAAACAAATATACAGAAATCTTATTTAAATTGAGATCTGGGAGGCTAGTTTCTATGTAGGTGCAATCAGCTAACTGCAGGACTATTGAAAACTTGCCTCTCCAGCTGGAAGTGATGCTATTTCTCTGTCTCCCAGAAGGAGGAAGGAAGCCTTTTATACCCAGCCACATGCCCATTAAAGGTTATATGAAGGATGCTGGCTTTTTAGCTAGGGGAGTACACGCATGTTGGTCATCAAACTGCATTCTGCAAAATGCCTTTTTGTTATTTCCACATAAACCCATTTTTTCTAGTGAAATAGCACATTACTGTTTGTTTGAGTGACAAATTGGAATCTGGTTTTGTTTGTCTGTTTTTTGGAATTGCTTTTTCTTTTAAGTAGTGTATGGTGGCAGAACAGTGCTGCCCCTTCTCCCCTATCCCAGGATGCCCATTTCCTATTTCCCAGGTAGTGTGAATATGCCATGTTACATGGTAAGGAGAATTAAAATTGCAAATGGCATTAAGGCTGCCAAAATAATCACCAGGGTCTCCAAATAAACAAGAAGAAGGCAGAATACTAAATGAAAGAATGAAAAAAGGCTTCATGGTTAAGTGAGATATGTCAAAAAGAGAAAGATGAATATGGGATGATCCCACTCACAGACAGAAGTTGAAAAATAAGAACAGAAGGGAAAACCCAAAGCAAATCTTGGACAGGAGTTGGTGTGTTGCACCAAAGTAAAAGACTCTGGGGTAGGAGGGAGGGTTCAGGTCCTAGAACATGATGGTGCAGGAAGACCTTAGTGTGGGGTTAGAGTGTTATATGGAAGACTGAGAAATGTTACACATGTACTATTTTACTGTGGATTGTAAACCATTAATCCCCCCAATATTGAAAAAAAAAAGTTCACAAAAATAAATAAGAAAAAATCCTTCATGGCCAGTGCTGACTCTGAAAACAGAAAAGGACTTGAGCCAAAGAATGTGAGCAGCTACTAGAGAATGGCAGGAGAGGAGTCCGGCAGTAGCGCAGCAGGTTAAGCGCACCTGGCACAAAGTGCAGGGACCGGCGCAGGGACCAGCTGGGGATCTTGCTTTGAACCCCGGCTCCCCACCTGCAGGGGAGTCACTTCACAGGCAGTGAAGCAGGTGTCTTTCTCTCTCCCTTTCTGTCTTCCCCTCCTCTCTCCATTTCTCTCTGTCCTACCCAACAACAAGAACAGCAACAACAAAGATAGTAATAATCACAACAATGGTAAAACAACAAGGGCAACAAAAGGAGAAAATATGGCCTCCAGGAGCAGTGGATTCGTGGTGCAGGCAATAACCCTGGAGGGAAAAAAAAAAAAAAAGGCAGGAGAGCAAATTCTCCCTCAGAGTCTCCAGAAAGAAAAAAGTCCCAGTCACACTTAAATGAGACTCATTTCAGCCTCCTGACCTTCAGAACTATAACATAATAAATTTTTTGTTACTTCAAATCCCCAAGTTTATGGTAATGTATTAGGAAAACTAAGAAGAAACTAATACGTGCTAAGATCGACCCAGTCTGGAAAAGAGAAATTTCCCATGAGTGGTCATCCCACTTCCGGTTATCTTGTCCATCTCCAAAACTCTCTCCCTTTACACTGTATGAACTGGAAGACGCTTTGAAGAGGGTTAAACCGGGAACAGCTGCTGGCTATGATAACATCACCCCAGAACTCATTCTTAACCTGGGCCCCGCGGCAAAGAAGTGGCTCGCTTCATTCCTGTCCCACATCTTGGAATCTGAGTCTATGCCCAAAGTTTGGCGTCGTGCGAAGATTATAGCGGTTTTGAAACCAAAGAAAGACCCAACACTGACCGCCAGCTATAGACCAATTTCTCTCCTCTCTGTGTGTTACAAACTCCTTGAGAGGCTGCTTCTGTCATGTATTTCTCATCTTACAAAGAAATTCCTATCACCCGCCCAGGCTGGTTTCCGCCCAGGAAGATCTACCTGCGAACAAGCCCTGGCCCTCTCAATTTACATTGAAAATGGATTCCAGAAGAATTTAAAGATGGGTGCTGTCTTTGTTGATCTCACAGCAGCCTATGACACGGTCTGGCATCATGGTCTCCTAGTCAAGATCTCAAGATGCCTGCCTCCATGGGTGGCCAACACTATATCGTTTCTTCTCCAAAACAGAAGATTCCGGGTGCATCTGGGTGACAAGTCTAGCAGATGGAGACTTGTCTCAAGTGGCCTCCCCCAGGGCTCTGTTCTGGCTCCTACGCTATTTAATATTTACATCAATGACCTCCCAGAAACTTCTTCAAGGAAGTTCATCTACGCCGATGACATCTGCTGTGCAACTCAGGCATCCAAGTTCGACATCCTCGAGGAAACACTCACGAAAGACATGTCTCTGATATCTGATTACTGTAAAAAATGGCGACTGATCCCTAGCACTGCAAAAACGGTATCATCTGTTTTCCATCTACACCACGCCTCGGCCTCGCATGAGCTTAATGTGCAGCTTGGCGATACGAGAATCCGGCATGAAGCCCAGCCAGTCTATCTTGGCGTTACTCTCGATCGCACTCTGTCATTTCACAAACATCTCATAAAAACTGCAGCAAAGGTGGGCGCGAGGAATAACATCATTGCAAGACTGGCAAGCTCCTCATGGGGCGAGCACTTCCACACTACGATCATCCTCTCTGGCATTATGCTACTCCACTGCAGAATACTGTGCCCCAGTATGGTTCCGTAGCCCCCATGTCCACTTGGTCGATTCCAAATTATATTCCTCCATGAGGATAATTTCTGGAACCATCCGTTCCACCCTGGTTCCATGGCTGCCAGTTCTTAGCAACATCGCCCCGCCAGATATTCGTCAGGATGCGGCATCATCTAAGTTCATTTCCCACGTCTACGCTCGACCGGACCTGCCAATATACGTGGATATCTTCGCCCACCCTGTTCAACGCTTGACGTCTTGTCACCCAATCTGGTCCCCTACGCCTACAATGAACTTCTCTGTTCCAGACTCTTGGAAACAGAGCTGGCAGTCAGCTGAGGTAAAGAACAAATACCTCATCACAGACCCCTGCAAGCGTCAACCCGGCTTTGACCTAGCACGTTATGATTGGGCCCTCCTCAATCGGTATCGAACAGGCCATGGCTGGTGTGCCGCTATGTTCCATCGCTGGGGAGCCAGAGACGACCCGAACTGCCCCAGCGGCTACAGACAGACTATGACCCACATAGTCAACGACTGCCACCTCTCCAGATTCAAAGGAGGTCTCGAAACTTTACATCAGGCTCAACCTGATGCTGTTGACTGGCTACGGAAGAAGGGCAAACGCTAGAAGAAGAAGGAAAACTAAGAAGAAACTAATACAGAGTATTTAAACAAAAATAAATAATACCTTTCTATTTGGAAAGGTAAAAGATGTTGAGAAAATGAAAATAATTACAGACATTACTAGTATTATTTTCATAAAGAAAATATCTAAAAGTGAATTTTATGTAACTTTCCTTAAAATTACATAGACTGTGAGAACTATGGTGGCTGGGGGCACACAGAACTTTGGCGGTGGGTGATATTTGGAACTATCTCCCTGTAATCTTATAATCTTATAAACTGCTATTAAACCACTAATAAAAATTTAAAAACAAGTAATACAAAAAATTTTAAAACCAGGCTATTAAAAATTAAATAGAAAGCAATAATTTGGATGGGTACTTAAGTTTTAAATGCAAAAACTTTCTTTCATTAATGAGATACTTTCTTTAGTATTTATAGATACATCTTATAACAGTAATGAAACACTTCATTCTATACAATATAAAGTTATTCTTTCCTTCTTGGATAATCCCTCTTTCATATCTATCGTTTCATTATCCAGAGCTATCAACTACTGCCTGGCATGCAGTTTGTGCTTTGATTTGGAGGAAATCATCAAAAAGATCACCTTTACTTTAAGGGAAAATTCTTAGTAGAGTTTGTGTAGGAGTAAAAACTTCCTCAATCGTCTTAGGGTCCCTGATGGGTCTGGAAATTAAACTTAAAAAGACAGATTATCAGGCTCAAATACACAAATTTAAGTTTTGTATTACATTGGAGTCTTTATAATGGAAGACCTATAGTAGGGGAGGTGGCTCAGTGGTAGAAAGCAGGACTTCCACGTGTGAAGCCACTCACCACATTTGTTGAAGTGATGCTCTGCACCTTCTCACTTTTTAATGATAAATAAATAGATAAATGTATAAATAAATAATAAATATAAAATGAGGAACAAAAGAAGCAGTTAAGCCTGGCTGTCTTTGTTTTGTTTTTAATCAGGTTTGATAAAGAATGTAAAGCTACAGGAACACATGACAGGACAATGAGATAATATAGTAAAATGTGGGAAATTTAGTAAAACCTTCTCATTTGAACTTCTAGCATACCTCCATCTTTGCAAATAAGGATATACCTTTCCTGTGTGAGAATTATTTGTATAACAAAGATCTATGTGGTCACTGTGTAGTTAATAGTCCAATTAACTGTAGATAATTCACAATAAATAAATGAGCCAACAAAAAATAAGAAGTACAATGATGAATAAACAATAGTTTAATGTGACAGAGAAGAACTAGGAGTCATCTCTGCTTAGATAATGAGCAAAGGGTTCTGAAAAATTCTGAAATACTGGAACTGGGGAAGATAGGAAAAGAACATTCTAAGTAGAAGGAGCAGTTAGTGTATAGGCTGAAGAACAGGGACTAATTTGGAGGAATTTTCTGAGGGGCAGAGTGGCGTGAACCTAATAAAGACTTGAAAGAAGAAAACAGGTGGTAGAAAGTAGGCAAGAGCCACATCAAATTTTGGAATCTCTCTGTAATATATGTGGCTATATAAGTCAATATTAATATTTGTGGTAACTTTCATACTGAAATGGGTATGAGAACAGATTTATTTAAAACACAAAGCATCTCGGGAGTCGGACAGTAGCGCAGCAGGTTAAGCGCATGTGGCGCAAAGCGCAAGGAGTGGTCAGGATCCTGGTTCAAGCCCCCAGCTCCTCACCTGCAGGGAGTCGTTTCATAGGCAGTGAAGCAGGTCTGCAGGTGTCTCTCTGTCCCTCTTGTCATATTAAATTTATATTAATTTATATCTGTCCATTTTCTTCATGGAGAAGGGTTGGCTTCAGAAAAATCAACAAGATAAGATTGGACTGTAGACATTAAACAATGACATTATACTAGATTTTGCAAATGGAAGGATTTCAAGTATATTTAAAGATGGAAATAAAGTAATTTCAGCTAAGGGGATATTACCCAGAATGCATCAAGCCTAATAGTTGTTGCTAAATACACACAATATACCAGGTACTCCAACAGATGTTTGATCAACATTATCATCAATAATGTTCCATCAAACAATTTAATGTAGGAAGATTATGTATGTTAATAACTAGCTCAGTCCTAAACACGTAATAAATGAACTGGAAACTACACACTGATTTGTCTGCATCTAAACCAGAGAGCTCTAGGAGATAGCTCAACCAGTAGAGTTCATGCCCTACCATGTGCAAGGTCCTGGCTTTGAACCCTGGCACCTCACAGCATCACCATGAATAGCATTAGGAGAGCTCCGGGAATGGTGAAGTAGCACTGATGTATTTCTCCTGTCTCTATACATTTCCTCACTAAGAAAGAGGGAAAAAATAAATACAAAAAGCCAGGTGGTGGCGTAACACCCAGTTAAATGAACATGTTACTAAGAGCAAGGACTTGGGTTCACATGCCTGAAACAGTGCTGCAGGTGTCCCTTTTTCTTTTTCCCTGTCTATCCTCCCTCCCTTCTTAATTTCTCTCTGTTCTATCAAATAAAAATAAATAAATAAGAAGAAAAAACTTTTTAAAAATATTTATTATTTATTCTCTTTTTGTTGCCCTTGTTGTATTATGGTTGTAGTTATTATTGTTGTTGTTATTGATGTCATCGTTGTTGGACAGGACAGACAGAAATGAAGAGAGGAGGGGAAGACAGAGAGGGGGGAGAGAAAGACAGACACCTGCAGACCTGCTTCACCTGCTTCACTCCCCTGCAGGTGGGGAGCCAGGGGTTCGAACCAGGATCCCTATGCAGGTCCTTGTGCCCCACACCACCTGCGCTTAACCTGCTGCACTACTGCCTGACTCCCAGAAGAAATACTTTTATTTTGATTCCTTTTTTTAAAAAAATATGCCAAGGATACTGCTCTATAGTGGTAATATACATATGTGAGGCCCTGGATTCCCCAGAACTGTATTTTTTTTTTTAAGCCATGCTTTCATACTTTCACCATTTCCTTATAAACCACACTGACCAAAAGCTATTTTGAGCACACCTATGTACCTCTAAACAACTCAATTTTGAAGATTTCCAGTCAACATGGCTGAGGAGTAGGAGTTACTGCTAGCTACCACAGATGGCAACACAACCCCAAAATTCTCAACTGCTCTATTACCATTTTTCAGTTCCTGTTTATTAAACAATCTGTTCTGCTTTATATCTTAGTGCTTTTCAGCTACGAAGTTGCAGGTGCTACTATGGTTTCATCCTTAACTTCCTAGGCAGATAAGTTCATCGATGTGTTTCAAACCTCACCTCCTCAGAGCCCTAACCCACTAGGGAAAAATCAAAATAAACTGGGAGTATGGATTAAGCTACCAATGCCCTTGTCTAGCAGAGAGGCAATTACAGAAGCCAGACCTTCCACCTTCTGCACCCCATAAAGAATTTTGGTCCCTAATCCCCAAATCCAGAGAGAAAAGGGGGGAGGGGGATGGAAGGACACTTGGAAGTAGTAGGTGTGATTTAGAAAGGAAGAGAAGGCAAGGCTATAGAAAAAGTGGGAAGGGGCCAGGTCATAGTGCACCTGGTTATAATACACAAGGACCCAGGTTCAAACCCCCAGTCCCCACCTGCAGGGTAAAAGCTTCACAAATGGTGAAGCAGTGCTGTAGGTGTCTCTCTATCTCTCTCCCTATTTATCTTCTCCATCCTCTCAATTTCTGGCTGTCTCTATCAAATAAATAAAGATAATTAAAATTTTTTATAAAAATAAAAATAAGCAAATATATATAAGTATAGGTAGATAGCTATATAAATAATAGTCAACCATATCTGTAATCTTAGGAGAACTTTTCAGTGAAGGGAAAGGTGACACAGAACTCTGGTGGTGAGATTGGTCTGGAATTATACCCGTTACCATATACTTTTGTAAATCAGTATTAAGCCACTAATACAAATTTTTGAAAAAGAAAGTTGTGTGTATATTCACAGTGGAATACTACTCAGCTGTTAAGAATGATGAGATCACCCTCTTTACCTCATCTTGGATGGAGCTTGAAGCAATCATGTTAAGTGAGATAAGCCAAAAAGAGAATGAATATCAAATGATCTTACTCATTGGTGGAACTTAAGCAACAAAGACAGAAAGGGAAAACACAAAGAGTTGGACTGAGTTTGATGTATTGCACCAAAGCAAAGGATTCTGGAGAAGGTGAGCAGGGAGGGGATTGGGAAAGTTTCAGGGTCCTGGTACATGATACAGAAAATGGAGGTAAGTTTGGGGTGAGTTTTTTGCAGATATCTATCATAGGAAGGTAAAAAAAATTGCACCTATGTATCAATAATGGTACTGTAAACCATTATCCCCCCCAATAAAATGACAAAGAGAAATATATACTCAGAGATTTTTTTGGAGGGGGAAGAATTTATGAACCCTAAACCTATAAGGAATACTAAAAGGATTCACATAAAAT
Organism: Erinaceus europaeus; assembly: GCF_950295315.1. Lineage (NCBI taxonomy): Eukaryota > Metazoa > Chordata > Mammalia > Eulipotyphla > Erinaceidae > Erinaceus > Erinaceus europaeus. The sequence continues at coordinate 137,221,621 of NC_080163.1, forward strand.
GAAAATATAAAATGAACTAAACCATAGGAGGAAAGCAAATAAAACCAAGAATGTAAGTGAAGCCCAAAGAAGATCATGGACTTAACAGAGCTCAGGTCAACAAAGGGCTAGGGGTTGAGGATGAGCAGTAGGGGGAGAGGTGGTCCAATGGACTCTGGTGGAAAAATGTTAAGGTTTCTGTGGGCATGGGGTAGGGTAATGCTTTCTGAGAAGGTGAAGATTGTACTTCAAAACACAGATTTGTAAACTAAGTTTATCTAAAGAAGAAATAAAATCTATTTTAAAAACAACAAAACAACAAAAACCTCATTCTCTTTTTGTGTGAAATATAAGGTGGGACCAGATAATCTAACACAGAACCTGAATAACTTTCTCATTCTATAATTTTATGATTTTTTTTATATTGGCAGGAACTCTCCTCCCTGATTTTTACAGCTGCCTGCACTAAAAATGTTCCTCTCTTTAAGTAGAACAGCTGCTAAATATCAATCACAAATGCTCCCTTCTATCAAGAAGTCAGATTCTTGCTCACACCTTCTGAAGCCATGAAAAGTAAATTCACCTACCCTGGCTGTGTGTGGGGGGGAGATGGGGGGATCAGGACTAATTGAAGAAGATGTATCCTCTTTTTTATTTCCCTTTTCATCAAATGAACATCAACCTCTAATCCATGAAAGTCGATCGCAACAGTGTTTGTGTTTTAAGACACCATTAGGAGGAAATTGCATTCACAGATGAACTTTAAGTACAGCTTTCAATAGCTCAATTTGCAAATGCCAGTACTCTCCCTTTCCATACAGTGAGTGCACATTCTTCAGTTCAAAAATCGCAACAAACACAAAATCTGCCGTTATAAGTACAAACTTTGTCATTCAGGGAAGTAGTGATCTCTCCCTGATTTATCTACTGAAAAAGAAAACACTCAGTGGCATATCACAATTAGGCCATAAATCAAGTTTTAAGAGCTGAAGTTTAGTTAATCATTTTTCCTTAAATAATAAATACAATTTAATCTTATTTTAATATCCTGAAGCAAAAATAAAATATTTGAATCTAAAAATGTCATTGTCATTGCAGTATGTTAAACTATCAAGAATAAAATACATGATGATTAAAGAGGCACTTCTGGACTGGGTATTGGCACACTTAATATAGTGCAAAAACTGCCATACTCAAGAACCCAGGTTCAAGACTCTGGTTCCCACCTGCAGAGGGAAAGCTTCACAGGAAGATGCTCCTGCGTGCCTCTCTCCCCCTCCCTCTTTGTCTGCTCTTCCTTCTCAATTTTTCTCTGTCCTGTCACATTAAAAAAATGATAATTAATTTAAAAAGAGGCACTTGTGGCTACTCTGTGTGGCAATACTACAACTATAAATATTCAGCAATATTTTTATAGATTGTTTTCTCTAACATGGAGAAAATCATCTGTCTTTTCTGAGTTACTTTTTGTAGCAGACAGTTGTTGCTGTTTTTGTCTGTCCAACATTATGATTTTCCTTTAGAAATCACTGATGTGCCTGTAGTTTAAAAATAACTAACAGTATCCCCAGCTCTAGACACAGGAATGTGATCTATGTCCTCCTAATCATATTGTCAGTGGGATACCATGCTCCTAGTAGTAGTGATGGGCATACAACCCATCTTAATCAGAGTTAACCTCCGCTTTGTCACTAGAGAGACCAAGATAAGATGCACTTAATTCTTGGGAGAGGCATATCAGCTAAAGTTGCAGTCATTTACTTTTTTTCTTTTCTTTTTTACTTGTGATGAAATAATGGTTTACCTGATTACATATAGTAGTTCCACAATGCACCCACCACCAAAGTTCTGTGACACCCCCCCACACACACACCTACTCACTCATCCACTGATAAATATCACAGCTCTCACAGTCTTAGAAATAGTTTGGTTACTCCTCTCCTCCCCTCCCCTCCCTCACCTTTCCTCCTCCTCCTCCTCCTCTTTCTTCTTCTTCTTCTCTTCTCTCTCTCTGTCTCTCTCTCATTTTTCCAAGTTCTTATTCTCTAATTCCGCATATGAGTAAACCATCCAGCTATAGTATCTTGCCTCCGTATTTACTTCACTGTGGATAATCATCTCTAATTTCATCCATTTTGTCCCAAAAAACAATATCACATTTTTAAATGCCGTATAAATTTCCACTAAAAATGGGTGAATCTTTTTTTCTTTTTACTTTTTCTTTCTTTTTTTTAAAAATTTTATTTATAAAAAGGAAACACTGACTAAACCATAGGATAAAAGAGGTACAACTCCACACAATTCCCACCACCAGAACTCTGTATCCCATCCCCTCCTCTGATAGCTTTCCTATTCTTTAACCCTCTGGGAGTATGGACCCAAGGTCATTGTGGGATGCAGAAGGTGGAAGGTCTGGCTTCTGTAATTGCTTTCCCGCTGAACATGGGCGTTGACAGATCGATCCATACTCCCAGCCTGCTTCTCTCTTTCCCTAGTAGGGCAGGGTTCTGGGGAATCAGAGCTCCAGGACATATTGGTGGTGCTGTCTGTCCAGGGAAGTCTGATTGGCTTCATGGTACCATCTGGAACCTGGTGGCTGAAAAGAAAGTTAACATATAAAGCCAAACAAATTGTTGTCTAATCATGAACCTAAAGGCTGAGTGCAGATGAAGAGTTGGGGGGGGGGGGTGTGTGTTTCGGTTTTGTAGATAGCTAGTAGACACTTTGTCAACATGTGGGTCAAATACTGATGGTTATGTGGTCCCAGGAGGTGACATAATGAGTAAGTCATTAGATTCACAAATACACAAATACGACGTCCTAAGTTCAATCACCAGCATAGCATGTGCCAAAGTGATATGTTGGTTCTTTCTCTCTCTCTCTCTCTTTTTTGTCTCCAGGGTTATTGCTGGGGCTCAGTGCCTGCACCATGAATCCACTGCTCCTGGAGGCCATTTTTCCCCCTTTTGTTGCCCTTGTTGTTGTTGCCTTGTTGTGGTTATTATTGTTGATGATGTCGTTCATTGTTGGACAGGACAGAGAGAAATGGAGAGAGGAGGGGAAGACAGAGAGGGGGAGAGAAAGATAGACACCTGAAGACATGCTTCACCGCCTGTGAAGCAACTCCCCTGCAGGTGGGGAGCTGGAGGCTCAAACCAGGATCCTTATGCCACCAGTCCTTGTGCTTTGCGCCATGTGCGCTTAACCCACTACACTATCACCCAACTCCCCTTTTTATTCTTTTTCTTTCTCTCTCTTTCTCTCCCTCTCTCTCTCTCATAATTAAAAAGATAAATACTTTTAATATGTTAATAACTATCGATACTAAAAGACAAAATTCCTATGTTTCCCATATTACAAACTTTAAGGATTCAGATTCTGAATGATCAATCATGGTGAGGTCTGTGTCACAGAATATCCATAAGATACTAAAACACAGCCACTGGAATAAAACACTATGGTAAAAAGAAAGATATTAATAATCCACTAAATAGAGAAATCACTTTGATCCATGATTATTATGAATCTTAAATAGCCTAATGTCAAAAATACATATACTGATATCACATTTCCTATACAAACCCCAAGGAACTGCCATAAGTTAAGAAATATTATTTCTGGGCTGGAGAGATATCTTACTGGTCAGCCACATGCCTTGTCATGCACACTGCCTAGGTTCAAAGCCTAACACCACATGCTAGTGTTAGGGCACAGGAAGAAGCTCTGGTACTATGAACTCTCCTACCCTTTTACCACCACCACCCCCAATGATAAAATGGACTAAAATCTGAAATGCTACATGCACAAAGTCCTGGACACATAAATTTAAAAAAGAAAGAAAAATATTATATCTGTAAAGTATTATTAATGATCTTATGACAATAACTTGCCGTAAGACTGAGATATATGCACAATTATATATATATATATATATATATACTACTCAGCTATTAAAAATGATTAGAATGTTTCCTTTGTATCCTCTTGAATGAAACTCAAAGACATCATGTTGAGTAAGATAAAAAAGGACGATATCAAATGATCTCACTTATTAGGAATAGGGAGGGAGAGCACAAACTGAAACATGGGCTGAACATGGTATACTGCACCAATGTAAAGAACTCTGGGGTGGGGGGGTGGATAGGAAGAAGACTTTGGGGGCCTATTACATAATGAAATTGTGTGTGTGTGTGTGTGTGTGTGTGTGTGTGTGTATCAATGATTTCACTATAAAACATTAACCCCCCTCAATAAAAAAATTGAAGAAAAAGAAAAGACTGGGATTTCCTTGCCTAAAAGAAGTGCTTACTCTGGGATAAGGGAGAGAAATGGAAATAGCATACAGAAATATGTAGAGATACTCATAGTGAGACATACTGTTAGCACAGATATATGGCTGAGCTTCCAGTGTGAGCTACTGTATCTATGCTTATATGTTCAGAAGAGAATAGGAATTCAGGACTCCTGAGCAGGAAATTGTTTACTAGCACACCAATTTTCTGGCACCCATCTTAAAACTATCTTACCAAAAGTGAAATGAAAAGGCTGTGTGACAAGATTAAAATGATGAAACACTGAGCTTTCTGCTATGAGAGAAGATTGAAAGTAATGCTCACTGGAGAAAGATGGTTCAAAATGGATATAAATGAGGTTATTAAGATGCACAAGAGGATAGCAAAGGGAGGGAATACCAAGGAGAGGCATTAAAGGTGATTTGTAGGAAGAGCTCAGATCTGAAAGGGCTTGAATATCAAATTCTATGCACCCAGATGGTTCAAAGTCTAGTTTGCCCAAGAACTTAGTTTTATTAAATATTTTATCATACTAATGTATCACTTAGTTAGAAAAGAAACTAGTACTCTGAATTGAATTAAAACCAGTAACCCTATGTAATTTAGAAACCATATTACTTTTTTCTTGGGAGCAGTGGGAGTCATCTCCAGGGCTTCACTACTCAGGGATGAGTTTTTTTCAAATGGAAAGAGGGAAAGAAGTCACAGCATCAAAGCTTCCTTCAGTGCTGCAGGGACCAGGCTCAAACCTTAATTGTGCACATGGCAAAGAAGCTCACTATACAAGTGAGCTATTTTGCTGACTAGAAACCATGTTGCTCTTTGACTTCTACCTATCAGAACTATTTGGTGACTATTTGATCACATTTTGAAACACTTAGAAAACATTTATTACATCCCTGTAGCCTAAGCACACCCTCAAGATCAATCATTTAATGTATATTAAAAGGTACTATCTCAGAGCATATAATCAAAGGAAATACAGAGACTCAGAGTGACAGACTAGAACAAGGTGTTCCAAGACAATAATGTAGAAAAAAGACCAGGAACAGCTATTTTGCTATCAAATAAAATACACTTACAGGCAAAGAAAGTAGTAAGAGATGGAGATGGACACTACATAACAGGCAAAGGATCAATCCAATAAGAAAATATAATCATCAACAGTATACATACTTCCAACATGGGTGCACAAAAACAAATAAAATAAGATGTATCTGATCTCAAGGAAGACATTGACAGCAACACAATAACAGTGCAAGATTTTAATACATCACTTAGAGCAAAAGCAGATTAGCAAGATAAAAATTCAGTAAAGAAATAGTGACCTTAAATGAAGTCATACATGAGGTGGGCATAACATACTTATACAAACATTACATCCCAAAAGAAATGAATTTGCATTGTTCTCAAATGCACATGGAACATTCTCTAGGACTGACCATATGTTAGGACACAAAAGTATATATGAATTATTGAAATATATATTGAAAATATATATTGAAATATAATGACATAATAGAAATGTCTTTTCAGACCATGATGATATGAGATTAAAATAAAATTTTATAAATTAAAATAAAACCACAGAAATAAAAACAACTGAAATGTAAAGACTGAACAACATGCTTATGTTTAATACCTGAGTCACAGAAGAAATCAAAAGAGAAATAAAAAAATTACTTGGAGAACAACACCTGCTATGAAATCCTGAGATGTGGTGAAAGCAACCCTAAGAGGGTTCATAGCAATACAGGCCTACAATAACATACTATAGAAATGATCCCTGAAAGTATAGTCTTAGGCCCACAATAACAAAGAAGAGAGTTTGAAATAAATAATGTAACATCTGAAGCAACCAGAAAAGGAACAAAAAAGTGACCCAAAAGTCAGCAGGAGGAGGGAAATAGTTGGAATCAGTGGACAAATTAATGAAATAGAGGGGCAAGGTGGTGGCACACCTGGTTGAGTGCATACAATAAAGTTCCCAAGGACCCAAAAAAATAATAAAGTTCTCAAGGACCCACGTTCAAACCCTTGGTCCCCACCTACATGGGAGAAGCTTCACAAGTGGTGAAGCATTGTCACAGGTGTCTCTATTTCTCTTTACCTCACACTCCCTTCTCAATTTGTCTCTATCCAAAATAAATAAATGTTAAAAACAACAACAAAAATGACTCAAAAGATAATAATGAAACCAACAATATAAAAATAAATAAACAAAACACACTGGCTAGAGAGAGAGAGAATAAAATACAATGGTGAGATAAAATTACAATAAGAAACAATCAGTAATGAAGGAAGTGAAATTACAACTGATGATGCAGCAATACAAAGGATCATTTGAGATTATGAACTCTTTATGCAAATAAATGAAATGAACACATTCTTAGAGATAACTGCAAGCCTGACACAAGAAAAGTTAGATAGCCCAAACAGGTCAATTACTAATGCAGAAACTGAAGCAGTATTTAAAAGTCTTCCCACAAAGAAAAGGCAATTAACTGTACAGAATATTCAAAGAAATAACACCATTGTCCTCAAATTCATCCAAAAACTTTAAGTGGGAGAAATACTCCCAAACTTGGGGCTGGGTGGTGGCACACCTGGTTAAGTACACATGTTACAATATGTGAGGACCTGGGTTCATGCACCTGGTCCCCTCCTGCAGGGGGAATGCTTTGTGAATGGTAAAGCAGTGTTGCAGGTGTCTCTCTGTCTCTCTCCCTATCATCCCCTTCCCTCTTGATTTCTTTCTGTTTCTATCCAAAAAATAAATGAAGAAAACAAACCATTTTTAAAAAAGGAATACTCCCAAATGTAAAGAGCAATTCATCCTCACCCTAAAGTAGAACTCTACAAAAAGAAGAAAAGAAGAAAGAAGAAAGAAGAAAGAAGGAGAAGGAGAAGGAGAAGAAGGAAAGAAAGGGAGAAAAAGAAAAAGAACACTATAGCTCTATATCACTGGTGAACATTTACACAAAGATCCTCAACAAAGTCTTGGTAAATAAAACATAATATATAAAGAGAAAAGTCAATCAATAACAGGTTGGATTCACCCCAAGGATGTAGGATTGGCTCAACATATGCAAATCAATTAGTGTGACATATCATACGTATAAAAAAGTAAGGAAGACCTTCCACCTTCTGCACCCCACAATGACCTTGGGTCCATACTCCCAGAGGGAAAGCTATCAATGGAGGGGATGAGATATGGAGTTCTGGTGGTGGGAATTGTCTTATCCTATGGTTTTGTCAGTGTTTCCTTTTTATAAATAAATAAATTTTTTAAAAAGGAAGGAAGGAAGATAAAAATCATATGGTTATTTCAATAGCTGCTGCAAAGGCATTTGACAAGATTCAACATCTGTTTATCATAAAGAACCTTAAGAATTTGGGAATAGAAGGAAAATCCCTGGGATCTGAGTGTTAGCACACCTGCTTGAACACATATGTTACAATGTGCAACTATCCAGATTCAAACCCCCGGTGCTCACCTGCAGGGCTAAAAGCTTTGGGTGTAGTGAAGCATGGGTGCAAGTGTCCCTTTGTCTTCCTCTCTACCTACCTTTTCCTACCTTCTTGATTTCTGGCTATCACTATCCAATAAATAAAGATAATAGAAAAAAGAAAGAAAGAAAAGAAAGGAAACCACTTTTATTTTCAAAAAAAAATTCTTTAACAAAACAAAGGTCATATATGATTTCATTAATAAAAACATTGTTAGGAAACCCCCAAATAACTTGGTTATAAGAATAATAAACTATTTCTATTTTAAACTCTTTCTAAGATGACAAGAAATCTTTCCCATTCTCTTTAATATTCTTATTTCTCCTAGTCCTGGGACCTCTAGGACTATGTCCATATTTCTTGATGTTTCTTCTTTCTGATTACATACTGTCATACTTCCTCTGGTGACCTCAACTAAATCAGTGCTATCAGTGCTGCCATGCCACATTACACTACTACTAACTTCTTACTGTGGATTATCTCCAGTAATGAAAAGCCTGAGACGTTGATCATCTGGGATCACAATAAGATCAACAATGGTAGAGAATGTTCCATCCTCCGAAGGAATGCTGGATAATATACTCTATGCTACACTGAGGAAAATGGGTCCTGATATTGGGGCAGCATGAAACGTAGTGTGATCTCACATCTACAGGGATGGAGAGGTCACATAGGCTCCTAAGCTGAATATGGGTCCCAGATCAAAATAAATCAATGGGGTTTATAATAAAAAATATTTATAAACATGTTCCATATTTGGGAGCTACCCTCTTCCCCCCTGATTCAGCTTTCTGGTCCTTTTCCCAACCATGACATCTACCCAGACAATAATTAGGATGCACCTGCATATGAGAATTCAGGCTCAGGCAAAAACAAACAAAAAAACAAAAACACTAGTATAGCCACAGAACCTTTGGAATATAACTAAAATATACCTACTAGCTATCTACAAATGGAGGGCTCCCCAACATCTGCACTATTCCAGCCTTTAGGTCCATGATTGGTCAACAATTTGTTTGGCTTTGTGTGTTAACTGTCTTTTCAGCCACCAGGTTCCAGATGCTAGCATGATGCCGACCAGACTTCCCTCGACAGACAATCCCACCAATGTGTCCTGGAGCTCCACTTCTGCAGAGCCCTTCCCCACTAGGGAAAGAGAAAGACAGGCTGGGAGTATGGATCAACCTGTCAACACCCATGTTCAATGGGGAAGCAACTACAAAAGCCAGACCTTCCACCATCTGCATCCCACAATGACCTTGTCCATACTCCCAGAGGGTTAAAGAATAGGAAAGCTATCAGACGGCCATACCACCCTGAACACGCCCGATCTCATCTGATCTTGGAAGGAAAGCTATCAGGAGAGGACATGTGAAACAGAGTTCTGGTGGAAATTGTGTGGAGTTGTACCCCCCTTATCCTATAAGGTTTAGTCAATGTTTCCTTTTTATTAAAAAAAAATTAATTTTTTTTTAAAAAAGACAGGATTAGAATGATTTCAGGAACCCACCTAATCACAGGTTAGTGCAAATATATGTGACTCTCGGACAGAGAGGAGCCTAGGGAAAGAGTAAGTGGCTGGTAACAGTCTGGCAGTTTACCAGTTGAGACACCACCTCCAGTCTGTTTCACCAACAAAAACATGGCTGAAGAGAAGAGAGGACTCCCCTAAGACTCACCAAATGCTACTCTGAATCTCCATTGCTACTGCTCTCAAAAGCTGCAGCAGCAGTGGGAGAAGCCCTGTGCTGACACCAGGAACAGAGAACTACTGAGGAAACTCAATAGAAGATCTATACATCCCTGGCCTAGCGGTGGGGCTGTGAGTTTCTTCGAATAACCACTGAACTATCTTCCCCACCTTGCTTTATCACTTGGTCAGGAGTCATTGATTAAGCTAAGAAGCCTACTTATAATTTAAAAATACTCAGGTTCCCATAGGCTACAAGAAAGAAAAAGAACAAAAGAGGCTTTTTAACAGCCTCAGTGCTTCAACTCAGGGATTAAAATAATACTGAAACAACTATCAATTTCCACAATTCTGAACCCTTCAACTAGCTTATTTAGACACAAGTCAATCCAGACAAGAGTGATCAGTAATTTCAAAAGTACTGAGAGAGGGACCTCATAACATACTATATAGAATGGTTAAACCAACAAGAAGAAATATTGGAGAAATGAACCAGGACAAGAATCCAGCTAAAAATCCCACAAAGGTTGAACCACAAAATAATGAGGTCAACATCCAAACACTAGTTAAGGAAATAACCACAGGAGTGAGAAAAGAGTTTGAAAGAATTGTCATCAGAAATGCAGAAACAACAAGTGAGACCCTGGAAGAAAAATCTCAAGGTTATTAGAGAGCTGAAAGCTGAAATATCTGAGCTAAGAACACAACTAGCTGAACAAACTAAAAAAGTATCAAAAGAGGATAACAAAGTAGAACTCCAGAAAACAGTAGAGGGGAGAGAGACTAGAATAAATGAGGCTGAAGACAGTTTAGCAAGATTGAGGACGAATTAGAGACTATTAAAAAAAAAACAGATCTCAAAAAGAGATTAAGAGATACTGAAAACAACAACAGAGACCTATGGGATGACTTCAAAATAAACAATATATGCATTATTAGCTTAAAAGAGGGAGAAAGAGAGGGAGGGGAAGAGAGTATTCTTCAGGACATAATAGCTGAGAACTTCTCTAGTCTAGACTAAATGAAGCCCAGAGGGTCCCAAAGAGAATTAACCCAGATTTGAAGACACCAAGACACACCATATTTATAATGGAAAGGAATAAGGATGATGAAAGAATCCTGAAGGCTGCAAGAGAAAAACAAAGAGTCACCTACAGAGGAAAACTCATAAGGTTAGAAGCAGATTTCTCCACACAAACACCACAGGCCAGAAGAGAATGGCAAGATTGCTGGGAAATTGTGCCAATGCAGTCACATCTGCCATGTTGTCCCCTCAGGCTACTGCTAGTTCCCTCGAGAGTTGGGACATTCTCGGAGTGCCTGTTCAGCCATGTTGTGCCCTCAGGACATTGTCTATATCCCCGCGATATCTGGAGTGCTCTGGCTACTCCTCCCCCCTCCCATTCTCACGAGAGTTATCATCCTATCCTGGAGTGCTATGGTTACTCTTCCCCCTTCCAACTCTCGCGGGAACTAGCAGTAGCCTGAGGGGACAACATGGCAGATGTGACTGCATTGGCACAATTTCCCAGCACAAGATATCTACTGAGTGCTCAATGAGAAAAGCTTTCAACCAAGACTACTGTACCCTGCTAGACTGTCATTCAGATTAAATGGAGGCATAAAAACCTTCTCATACAAGCAACAGTTGAAAGACTCAACTGTCACCAAGCCTGCCCTAAAAGAAGTTCTGAAAAGTCTCCTATAAATAGTCAGACCACCATAAATATGCCCTATATCAGAACACTCTAAAAATCTACAAGAATGTCATTAAAATATCTTCAATCTATGATATCAATAAATGTCAATGGCCCGAGTTCACCTACTAAAAGGCATAGAGTAGGAAGATGGATCAGAAAATATAACCGATGATCCCACTCATCAACAGAAGCTGACTAAGAAGATCTGAAAGGGAAACTAAAAGCAGGACCTGATCAAATTGTAAGTAGGGCACCAAAGTAAAAACCCAGTGGTGAGGGGTAGGCATGTAGCTTCCTTGGCCAGTGGGGGGTGGGAGTGGGCGGGAGGGATGGGTCACAGTCCTTTGGTGGTGGGAATGGTGTTAATGTACACTCCTAGCAAAATGTAGACATATAAATCAGGAGCTAATTAATATGAGAGGGGGAAATCAATTGTATGTCTCAAAGTTTCTCAAAAGACAAACTGAATCTTTTTAATATATAGGCTATGTATTTGATATGCGAACTCTCTCAAAAGCCTAGACCAAGTAGATTAGAAGCTTCCAATAGCACAGCTATATACAAGATACTGGGTACTGTCCAGCAAACCATAACAAAGGGACTTTTCAAAGTTAACCCAATTAACAAATAATGTGATGATAATATTAACTATTGATTGTCTTTTTGAACCCTAAGACAGCAGGAACCTCACATCTTCACTATAGAGCCCCTACTTCCCCCAGTCCTGGAACCCTTGGATAGGGCCCACTTTCCCGTATGCATCTCCCAATCCAAACCAAATAACATTGCATCTGCCAATCACAACCTAACCAAAGCAACGATTGCTACCTCAACATGCTTCACCTCAGACTGTGTCCAGAGACTTCACGTGTGGAATGACAACCCTTCAGCTTCATTACTCGGGTGAGACCTTTCCTTTAATAGTACACTCTAATTTCATCTCAGGTAGTTCACTTTCCAACAAAGTCCCATAACCTAGATATACACCAGTTTCTGTGAGAGAGAGCTTATGTGCACACGTATCCATAAACTACTGCAAAATATATACCTGAAAGCAGGACTACACTAGAGTTTGCAGTGAGTACCTCCCTAACACTTCCTCTCCACTATTCCAAGCTTGGGATCCATGATTGCTCAACAAATTGTTTGGCTTCATATGTTAACTCTCTTTTCAATCACCAGGTTCCAGATGCCACCAGGATGCTGGCTAGGCTTCCCTGGATTGAAGACCCCACCAATGTGTCCTGGAGCTCAGCTTCCCCAGAGTCACACCCTACTAGGGAAAGAGAGAGGCAGACTGGGGGTATGGACCAACCAGTCAACGCCCATGTTCAGCGGGGAAGCAATTACAGAAGCCAGACCTTCTACCTTCTGCAACCCTCAATGACCCTGGGTCCATGCTCCCAGAGGGATAGAGAATGGGAAAGCTACCATGGGAGGGGGTGGGTTATGGGGATTGGGTGTTGGGAATTGTGTGGAGTTGTACCCCTCCTACCTTATGCTTTTGTTCACTAATCCTTTCTTAAATAAAAAATTAAAAAAAAAAAAAAGAGTGAACAAAATCGAAAAACCAAAAGCCAGACTCACAAAACAAAAAATGGAGAAGACCCAAATAAATCAGATCACAAATGAAAGAGGAGATATCACAATAGACACCACAGAAATACAGTATATCATATGAGACTTCTATGAACAACTATATGCCACCAAGCTAGAGAACCAGGAAGAAATGGACGATATCCTAGATACCTACCAACTTCCAAAATTAAATAAAGAGGAACTACATAATATGAACAGGGCCATCATAGCCAATGAAGTTGAAACAGTTATCAAAACCTTCCCAAAATTAAAAGTCCTGGACTAGATGGTTTTACAAATGAATTCTACAAAACCTTCAAAGAAGAACTAATACCTCAACTTTTAAAAGTCTTCCAGAAGATTGAAGACACTGGAATACTCCCTGCCAGCTTCTATGAATCAAACATCACTCTAATACCAAAAGCAGACAAGAAGACAACCAAAAAAAGAAAACTATAGACCAGTATCTCTGATGAACATAGATGCTAAAATATTGAACAAAATTCTAGCCAGCTGGATACAGCAGTATATTAAAAAGATTGTTCAACAAGACCAAGTGGGGTTTATCCCAGGGATGCAAGGTTGGTTTAATATATGTAAAACAATCAACGTGATCCACCACATCAATAAAAGCAAGACCAAAAACCACAATGTCATATCAATAGATGCAGAGGAAGCCTTTGACAAAATACAACATCCCTTTATAATCAAAACACTACAAAAAAAATGGGAATTCATGGAAAATTACTCAAGATAGTGGAGTCTATATAGAGCAAACCTACAGCTAACATCATACGCAGTGGTGAAAAACTGGAAGCATTTCCCTACAGACCAGATACTAGACAGGGCTGCCCACTATCACCATTACTATTAAACATAATGTTGGAAGTTCTTGCCATAGGAATCAGGCAGGAGCAAGAAATTAAAGGGAAACAGATTGGAAGAGAAGAAGTCAAACTCTCCTTATTTGCAGATGACATAATAGTATACATAGAAAAACCTAGGAATCCAGCAAGAATCTTTTGGATATCATCAGGCAATACAGTAAGGTGTCAGGCTACAAAATTAACATTCAAAAGTCAGTGGCATTCCTCTATACAAACAATAAATTAGAGGAACATGAAATCCAGAAATCAATTCCTTTTACTATAGCAACAAAAACAATAAAATATCTAGTAATTAATCTAACCAAAGAAGTGAAAGACTTGTATACTGAAAATTATTAGTCACTACTCAAGGAAACTGAAAAAGACACAAAGAAATGGAAAGGTACTCCCAACCACATTTTTAGGAGAATAGAACAAATGCTACAAATGATTATCTGGAACCAGAAAAGACCTAGAATTGCCAAAATAATCTTAAGAAAGAACAGAATTGGAGGCATCACACTCCCAGATCTCAAATTGTATTATAGGGTCTTGTCATCAAAACTGCTTGGTACTGGAACATGAATAGACACACTGACCAGTGGAATAGAATCAAAAGTGCAGAAGTAAGCCCTCACACCTATGGTTATCTTTGACAAAGGGGCCCAGACTATTAAATGGGGAAAGCAGAGTCTCTTCAACAAATGGTGTTGGAAACAATTGGTTGAAACATGCAGAAGAATGAAACTGAACCACTCTATCTGACCAAATACAAAAGCAAATTCCAAGTGGATCAAGGACTTGGGTGTTAGCCCAGAAACTATTCAAAGAAATTCAAAAGGCTGAGAAACACATGAAAAAAATGCTCCAAGTCTTTTATTGTCACATAAATGCAAATAAAGACAACAATGAGATACCACTTCACTCCTGTGAGAATGTCATACATCAGAAAAAGTAACAGCAACAAATGCTGGAGAGGTTGTGAGGTCAAAGGAACCATCCTGAACTGCTGGTGGGAATGTCAATTGGTCCAACCTATGTGGAGAACAGTCTGGAGAACTCTCAGAAGGCTAGAAATGGAACTACCCTATGATCCTGCAATTCCACTCCTGTGGATATATCATAAGGAACTCAACACACCCATCCAAAAAGATCTGTGTACACATATGTTCTTAGCAGCACAATTTGTAATAGCCAAAACCTGGAAGCAACTCAGGTGTCCAACAACAGATGAGTGGCTGAGCAAGTTGTGGTATATATGCACAATGGACTACCACTCAGCTATAAAAAATGGTGACTTCACCGTTTTCAGCCAATCTTGGGTGGACCTTGAAAAAATCATGTTAAGTGATATAAGTCAGAAACAGAAGGATAAATATGGGATGATCTCATTCTTTGGCAGAATTGAAAAATAAGATCAGAAGAGAAAATACAAGTAGAACCTGAACTGGAATTGGCATATTGCACCAAAGTAAAAGACTCTGGGGTGGGTGGGGGAGAGAATACATGTCCAAAAATGATGACAGAGGACCTGGTAGGAAATGTTATGCATGTACAAACTATTGTATTTACTGTCGAATGTATAACATTTATTCCCCAATAAAGAAGAAGAGGCAGAGAGAGAGAGAGAGAGAGAGAGAGAGAGAAAAGAAAAGCCTTAGATGTCAAACTCTTAACTCCTCTAATCTGGTGAAATCCTTCCTAACACTTGGAACTGCCTAGTTCCATTTCAGATAGCATGTTATCTAACGAGTTACAGATACTATATACAGGATAAGGCCTAGAGTACTGGGAATAAGTGTACATGTACCTATAAACAAGAGGCAATCATATAACTCGAAGTAAAAGTGCTTACTAGCCCTCTGTGACTAGACTTAGACATAATAAGCCCGAGATTCTAGTAGAAGGGCCTAAAGAAGGCATCATAAATTCTCTAATCCTTCATGGACCTGTATTCTCCCCACCCAATACAGGTCCATGAAGGATGATAAATGACATAGTGAGGGTTGTATTGTTAAATGGGAAACTGGGGAATGTTATGCATGTACAAACTATTGTATTTACTGTTGAATGTAAAACATTAATTCCCCAATAAAGAAATAAATTAAAAAAAAATAAATTCTCTAATCAATTAGACTTAGGCCAAATAAGCTTGGCAATCTAGTAAAATGGGCCAAAGAAGACAGAGCCCATAAACCCAATACTGGTTTGGATACAAGTAACACTCAACACTTTAACAACTAGGGGGGAAAAAAAATCTCAGCTCGGCAGATAAAGAAATGACTATAAAGGCTGGATAAGAAGAAGAGACTTTTTGATCAATACCAGATAGCCCTATCATCTGGGGTCCTAGTCAGTGAATCTTTGGGTTCTCACACAGATACAATGGGCCTAGACCTCTAAAAGATCCCTCTCTCCATCATCACTGGTCACTTCCATCTGTAACATTATCATAAGTCCTCTTGTGGGCCTCTCCAAGAACTTTTCCCCAGTATAAAGTAGCAATGGTAGAGACTGCCCAAAAGGAGGCTGGGTTATCCTACTGTGCCACTCAAAAGAAATGAGTGCAGCCTAGAATGTTCCCCCACTGTAACTATGGACTGCATGCTCAAACAGATAGGGATTCAGAAGTTACACAGGCTCCTGTGCTAAATATAAATATATATGGGCCTTGAGTCAGGTAGATGGGTTAAACAACTAATTTTATTCATAAATTTTCTTCAAGTTTGGGAGCTACTCTCTGCACTAACTTAACTTTCTACCCCTACTCTCAACTCTGACACCATCTTTCCAAAATTTTTTTTGTCCAACTCCATGTTAGCAATCAAACTCAAGCAAAAACTATCAAAGTCAGAGGCCCCTAGCAACATACCTAAAATAGACTTCCACACTACTTTGCACCCTAAGATCCCTATTCTCATTCACTTTATTCCTACTTTTTGGTTCCAGTTCATTAATCATTTAACCATGCTTTATATCTTGCCTCCTTCACTGCTGGTAGGAATGTAAATTGGTCCTACCTCTGTGAAGAACAGTTTGGAGAACTCTCAGAAGGCTAGAAATGGACCTACCCAATGACCCTGCAATTCCTCTCCTGGGGATATATCCCAAGGAACCAAACACACCCATCCAAAAAGATCTGTGTATACCTATGTTCATAGCAGCACAATTTCTAATAGCCAAAACCTAGAAGCAACCTAGGTGTCCAACAACAGATGAGTGGCTGATTAAGCTGTGGTATATATACACCATGGAATATTACTCAGCTATTAAAATGGTGACTTCACCAAGCCCATCTTGGATGGAGCTTGAAGAAATCATGTTAAGTGAGATAAATCAGAAGCAAAAGGATGAATATGGTATGATCTCACTCACATGCAGAAGTTGAAAAAACAATATCAGAAGGGAAAGCATTAAGCAGAACTTGGACTGGAGTTGGTATATATTGCAACAAGGTAAAAGACTCTGGGGTGGGGGGTGAAGTTTCAGGTCCTGGAACATGATGGCAGAGGAGTACCTATGGGGGTTATATTGTTATGTGGAAATGCTATGCATGTACAAACCATTGTATTTTACTGACAACTATAAACCATTAATCCTCCAAAAAAATTTTTAAAGATAGTTCAGTAATATGGTAGCATGTAAAATTAAGTTAAAATATGTCAATACCCTTTATACACTTCCAAAAGAAAAACATATCAATATCATTAATAGTACAAGATAGGAACCAAAATGTAAACTGCAGATGTGAGAATAAAATAAAATGTTAGGTGAGAAAAGTGCAAGACCAAAAAAAAAAAAAAAGTCTATAACCCATTCCTGTAGCTATACAATAAAACATAAAAAGCAAGTCTCAGATACACTGGTGGTTAAATGGAAAAGAGGACAGATGAATAAGAAAGTTACTGTAATTTAAACAAAAATAATAAAGAAATGTTCTTCATGGGGGTTTTCACTGTTTCTGCTCCAAATCATTTATCATGCAAATGAAATCAGTAATGGAAAATGTAAAGAAAACAAATTCTGCTATACACTGAAACCTATATCCAACAAGAGATAAGATTGAATATCAGAAGGATGGGGGTCTGAAAATTAGCTGTCTGTACAATAACTGGGAGGGAGGTATTTTATTTAGCCTAGAGGGATTTTTGTAGCAAACTGACTAAATTAAAATCCAGTCTATTAAAATGAGTATCATAGTAGAAAATGCTTTTTCCTTGCACTTTTAGATAAATTTTCATTGATCTCATTTTACGCATGATTACATTTTTAATGAGTTGTGCAATGTTTCCAGGCTAATTTTAAATCCCCCCACCCCACTTACTGTTTGCTGGATTAACATTTCTGATAAATTATTGGACCAGAAAGAAGTAGCATTACCAAGATGAAATAAATTACTTCCATTTCTTTCTTTTCTTTTTTTTTTTTTTGTGGCTTTAAAGTGATAATAGGAAAATACAAATGGCTACTACCTAATTATGCTGCATCTTCCAATTCACTTCTTAAAAACAATGTTTTATTTTTATATAATTGGCATGATATCTTGTACTCATTAAACATGATCCTGGAAATGCAGTCTATTTGAGCTAAAAAAAATTTACCCCAACACTGGTCAATACAACTTGTATAGGAACATTTTTAATGAAATGGTCACCAGTGGGGTCAACATGCCTGAATAGAATAGACCTATGTATACCTCCTCCTGGTATATACAGCCAATTCACACCAATACATAAAAACATATGCACAGAAACAGATATTTCATATCAAAGAACAAAACATAAACATTCAAGTGGAGAAACATAGAAAGATTCCCTATCCACAAGGTAAAATCCCCTCCAAGCAACAACCACAATCAGAAGAAAAAAATTATTATAATTTAATCTAGTGAGCGGGAAACAGGTTGTACCCACCCAAGACCCATAACCTGAGTCCTACTCCTATAATCCTACAACAACATAAAGCAGTAAGTTAAAAGCAATAAGGAAGGGAAGAAGGGCATGAATATATAGTCCTTTCCAATAGTAGCTTGCAAAAGCTTCAGGGACACTATATTATAATTCACTTTCCACAATAATAGGTGCTCAGTGAAGATTCCTACACAATGAAATACTACTCAGCTATTAAAAATGGTGAATTCACTTTCTTCACCTCCTCTTGGATGGAGCTTGAAAGAATAATGTTAAGTAGGATAAGTCAGAAACAAAAGGATGAATATGGGATGATCTCACTCCTTTTAATTGTATTTATTTTATTTGAAAGAACACAGAGAAATTGAAAGAGAGAGAGAGAGAGAGAGCTATAGCACTGATTCACTGCTTGTGAACCTTTCCACCTACAGATGAGGACTGGGGGCTCAAATCTGGGTCTTCATGTATAGTAATGTGTGCACTTAACCATGTTCACCACCACCTGATCCCTATAAATTGTATTTCTTAAGACTCGGAAACTTTTCCTAAGACAATGCTGGTAACTAGAGTTATATCTTGGGAGTTCAACAGGTATAAAATGCTGCAAAATTTCAACTCTGAATTAAATGATTTACCCTGGAGTTAAAATAAGAAAATGGTGTCATCCTAACAGCCCAGCTTTTGTACTCATGGTACACAAGGATGGAAATAAATCTTATGTTCATTTCATGGTCTTTTCTAGTTATGCCTTTATCCCTTCTGAAAAATTTCAAGGAATTCTAACAGAATTATGGTATTTAAACAAATATCCAAACCTGATTGCTTCCTGGATAAATTTGTCATTTATATCACAGTAATAGGTTTCAGGGAATTAAAGAATTGTAATAAAAATTCATGCCTGAGATTGGGTAATTTAACTACTTTTAATCATTATGAACAGTAAATACATGACTAGAAATATAAAATATTAGCATCAATGTAAAATGTAGAAAGGTTTGGAAAGTACTAATGGCCTAAAGGAATGTAGTAGATAATTTAGCAGACTATAAAGTTCACAAAAGGACATGACAAGAATCTCAAAATAGCAGAAGTCAATCTTATATTTGTTTAACCTACTGAAAATGTCTCTGTAGTCTGGAGATCCAAAGTTTTCAGCAATGAAAATGTAATTAAGATATGCTAATATTGGACAAGAAAACAGTAAGACCTCAGGGTATGAAATTTTTCCCAACTACTCAGGTGACTAAAGTGTGAACATGGAGAGAAGGTTTCAAGAAGAGGTATAGAGGATTTTTAGAAAGGTTCCCTTCCCTCCCCTCTGCAAAATGTCTGCTTTTAAAGAAGTCATACATCAGAAAGCTTGGGGGGGTAGTTTTCATTAACATAATATCATATATCTTTGTCCTCCATGCCAAGAGCAGGAACATCTATTTCAGGGAAATTCTTTGCACAGAATTCAGAGAAGTCAACAAGTCTACTACAGAGGGATTTCACAGAAGTTTCAAATTGGACCCCCCAAAAAAAAATCACATTTCAGAGCAAAAGCACCAACTTTAAAGTCAGAAACCTCAAAACTGGTTCAGCTATTTTGTAAGACATAAGAACTTCAACAAATGTCCTGCATCTCAATGATTGTTTTAAATCTAGAAAATGAGATAATAACTATCTTCCTCTTGAGGATGTTGTAAAACTAGCTTACTTATATAAAGAACTAAACTCAGTGTTAAACATATAGTAAGGCCTAACTAAATAGTACCAATTATTTATAATAAGTAGGACCATCTTTCCTGAAAAACCAAAAACTGCTGGCTACAACTGATCAGTGAATATAAGACTGAGCATATAAAGGTAACTGAAGACATTGAGAAAATAAAACTTGTAAAGCTAAACAGCACCTGATTTTAAGTGACTAATGATTCTATGGTAGGTATTTCACCATCAATTGTTTTTGTCCTTGCATAAGCAAGCCATTCTCTCCATCAAGAAGTAGAGACTACTTCCTCTTCCTTGAATTTAGGTTGGATGAATTTGTCCAACAAACTCGGAAATATATCTAACCTTCCAAATTTAAAACTTGTTTGGAAGTGACACTGTGCAATATACAATCCTAGTCTTCAAGGGACTAGGTGACTGCCACTTTAGCTTTTGGAGCCAGCTGCAGTATAAGAAGTTCAAGTAGAGATCCAGGCAGTGATATAGTGGATAAAGCACTGGACTCTCAAGCATAAGGTGCCAAGTTTGATCCCTGGCATCACATGTGCCAGAGTGACACTCTGGTTCTCCTTTCTCATAAGTAAATGAATAAATATTTTTAAAAGGTCTGACTAATCTGAAGAAACCATGTTATAAGGAGTACCATGCTAGCCTCTCAGAAAGAACATGTAAAGAAATATCCAGACATGAGCTTTCCAGGCAAAGCGTTTTTGAAAGTTTTATGTCAATCAAGATGCCAAATAAATGCAACCACGTGAGTAACCCTAACTGACATCATGTGGGGCAGAAAAACCACCCAGCTAAGTCAAATCACAGAATTCTAAGGAAAAAATATGTTGTTTCACATAATAAATAAAACAGACTATTAATTTACTTGTACCCTGAGGTTGTCAAGTTGCATGTCAAACTGTTTTTCCTCTCAGCAGATACTTTCTGGAATGTGTGTGCTAAGGTTTTCATAGCTGGAAATAAGCATCAGTACCTGAAATGAAATGGCAACAATTCCAAAAACATTGCCTTTTTTTTCAGGACATATTCACTTGTTAAAGGCTGCAAAATAGGACTCAACCAGGGAAAGCAGTGATACTACTTCTGGAAGACGGGGATTCTTTTCTTTTTTTTACCTACAGATAACAGAATATCTTGTTTAGAAGAGGTTTTTTTTTTTTTTAATGGAGGAAAAGAAAAAGAGAAAAAAATTCTGACAGAGCCCATAGAGAAATAAAGCTTGCAACTTATACCTCATTTTCAGAAAATATATACTAAAATATGACTACTAGCTATCTACAATACATTGACACTCCCCCACCCCCAGCCCTTTATCTGCACTATTCCAACCTTTAGGTTCATGACTGGTCAATAATTTATTTGGCTTTGTATGTTAACTCTCTTTTCAGACACCAGGTTCCAGATACTACCATCATGCCAACCAGACTACCCTGAATACACAACCCCACCAATGTGTCCTGGAGCTCCGATACCCCAGACCCCAACCCACTAGAGAAAGAGAGAGGCAGGCTGGGAGTATGGATAGACCTGTCCACACCTATGTTCAGCAGAGAAGCTGTTACAGAAGTCAGACCTTCCAAATTCTGCATCCCACAGTGACCTTGGGTCCATAATCCCAGAGGGTAAAAGAATAGAAAAGCTATCAAGGGATGAGATGGGATACGGAGTTCTTGTGGGGGGAATTGTGTGGAGTTATACCCTTCTTATCCTATGTTGGTGTTTCCTTTTTATAAATAAATAAATAAATTTATTTTTGGCTGTCCTTATTCAATAAATACAATTAAAAGAAAAAATATATATAAATAAATAAATGTGATCCACCACATCAATAAAAAACCACATGGTCATACCAATATATGCAGAGGAAGCCTTTGACAAAATACAACATCCCTCTATGATCATAACACTACAAAAAATGGGAATACATGGAAAATTCCTCAAGATAGTGGAGTCTATATATAGCAAACCTACAGCCAACATCATACTCAATGGTGAAAAACTGGAAGCATTCCCCTCAGATCAGGTACTAGACAGGGCTGCCCACTATCACCATTACTTTTCAACATAGTGTTGGAAGTTCTTGCCATAGCAGTCAGGCAGGAGCAAGCAATTAAAGGCATACAGATTGGAAGAGAAGAAGTCAAACTCTCCCTATTTGCAGATGATATGATAGTATACATAGAAAAACCTAAGGAATCCAGGAAGAAGCTTTTGGAAATCAGCAGATAATACAGTAAGGTGTCAGGCTACAAAATTAACATACAAAAGTCAGTGGCATTCCTCTATGCAAACACTAAATTAGAGGAACATGAAATCCAGAAATCAGTTCCTTTTACTATATCAACAAAAACAATAAAATATCTAGGAGTAAACCTAACCAAAGAAGTGAAAGACTTGTATACTGAAAATTATGAGTCACTACTCAATGAAATTGAAAAACACAAAGAAGTAGAAAGACATCCCATGTTCATGGGTTGGAAGAATTAACATTATCAAAATGAATATACTACCCAGAGCCATCTACAAATTTAATGCTATCCCCATCAAGATCCCAACCACACTTTTTAGGAGAATAGAACAAATGCTACAAATGTTTATCTGGAACCAGAAAAGACCTAGAGTTGCCAAAACAATCTTGAGAAGAAAGAACAGAACCGAAGGCATCACACTCCCAGATCTCAAATTGTATTATAGGACCACTGTAATCACAACTGCTTGGTACTGGAAGATGAATAGACACACTAACCAGTGGAATAGAACTAATGCCCAGAAGTAAGCCTCCACACCTATGGACATCTAATTTTTGATAAAGGTGCCCAGACTATTAAATGGGAAAAGCAGAGTCTCTTCAACAAATGATGTTGGAAAAAATGGGTTGAAACATGCAGAAGAGTGAAGCTCAACCACTATATTTCACCAAATACAAAAGTAAATTCCAAGTGGATCAGGACTTGGATATTAAACCAGAAACTATCAGATACTTAGAGGAAAATATTGGCAAAACTCTTTTCCACATAAATTTTAAAGAAATCTTCAATGAAATGAAACCAATTACAAAGAAGACTAAGGCAAGCATAAACCTATGACACTATATCAAATTAAAAAGCTTCTGCACAAAAAAAAAAAAAAACCCTACCCAAAGAAATGAACCCCTCACAGAATGGGAGAAGATCTTTACATGCCATAAATCAGAAAAAAGGCTACTAGCCAAAATATATAAAGAGCGTACCAAACTCAAACACAAGAAAAAAAATGACCCATCCAAAAATGAGGAGAGGACATGGAAAGAATATTCACCATAGAAGAGATCCAAAATGCCAAGAAACCATGAAAAAATGCTCCAACTCTTTGATTGTCAGAGAAATGCAAATAAAGACAACAATGAGATACCACTTCACTCCTGTGAGAATGTCATACATCAGAAAAGGTAGCATCAGTAAATGCTGGAGAGATTGTGGGGTCAAAGGAACCCTCCTGCACTGCTGGTGGGAATATCAATTGGTCCAACCTCTGTGGAGAGCAGTCTGGAGAACTCTCAGAAGGCTAGAAATGGAACTACCACATGACCCTGAAAATCCTCTCCTGGGAATATAGCCTAAGGAACCCAACACACCCATCCAAAAAGATCTGTGTACACATATGTTCTTAGCAGCACAATTTGTAATAGCCAAAACCTGGAAGCAACCCAGGTGTTCAACAACAGATGAGTGGCTGAGCAAGTTGTGGTGTATATATACACAATGGAATACTACTCAGCTATAAAAGATGGTGACTTCAGTGTTTTCAGCCAATCTTGTATGGACCTTGAAAAATTCATGTTAAGTGAAATAAGTCAGAAACAGAAGGATGAATATGGGATGATCTCACTCTCAGGCAGATGTTGAAAAACAAGATCAGAAAAGAAAACACAAGTAGAACCTGAACTGGAATTGGTATATCGCACCAAAGTAAAAGACTCTGGGATGGGTGGGTGGGGGGAGAATACAGATCCAAGAAGGATGACAGAGTACCTAGTGGGGGTTGTACTGTTATATAGAAAACTGGGAAATGTTATGCATGTACAAACTACTGTATTTACTGTTGAATGCTAAACATTAATTTCCCAATAAATTTAAAAAAAGAGAGAAATCTTATGGCAAGTAAAAAAAAAAAAAAAAAGAACCTAATGAATCCAGCAGGAAACTTTTGGAAATTACAAATATAGTAAGGTGTCAGGCTACAAAATTAACATTAAAATGTCAGTGGCATTCCTCTATGCAAACACTAAGTTGGAAGAAGAACAAATCCAGGAATCAATTCATTTTACTATAGCAACAACAAGAAAATAAAATATCTAGGAACAAGCCTAACCAATGAAGTGAAAGACTTGTATACTAGAAATTTTAAGTCATTATTCAAGAAAACAGAAAAAGACTCAAAGAGGGAGTCCGGTGGTAAAGCAGTGGGATAAGCACAGGTGGTGCAAAGCGCAAGGACCTGCTGAAGGATCCCAGTTCGAGCCCCTGGCTCCCCACCTGCAGGGGAGTCACTTCACAGACAGTGAAGCAGGTCTGCGGGTGTCTTTCCCCCTCTCTGTCCTCCCCTCCTCTCTCCATTTCTTTCTGTCCTATCCAACAACAATGACATCAATAACAACAACAATAATAACTACAACAATAAAACAACAAGGGCAACAAAAAGAAATAAATAAATATTTTTTTAAAAAGAAGAAAAAGAAAAACACAAAGTGGGCCGGTTGGTGGCATACCTGGTTGAGCGGACATGCAAGGACCTGGGTTCGAGCCCCCAGTCCCCACCTGAAAAATGGATATAAAATATATAGATTCAGTGCAAACCCTATTAAAATCCCAAAGACATATTTCATAAAATTGAACAGATTTTTCAAAAATTCATGTGGAATTTTTGAAAAGCACACCTAAGGAAAAAAAAAAGAAAAATGGAGGCATCGTAATACCCAACTTTAGGTTATACTATAAAGCAGTAGTAGTTAAAACAGTGTGGTATGGAACAAAAATTATCATACAGCCCAATGGAATAGAATAGAGTCCAGAAATTAACCCACACATGTACAGGCATCTCATATATAACTAAGGGGCCAAATCTGCCCAAAGAGAAAAAGAAGATCTCTAACAAATGGTGTTGGCAAAATTGGACAGCCACATTAACACCATATACCAAATTTAGTTCAAAATGGATCAAATATCTGGATATTAGACCTGAAATTATAAAATACATATAAGAACATATTGGTGAAACATTTCATGACATTAACACTAAAGACATATTTGGAGACTTCACCCCGTGGGGAAGGGAAACAAAAACAAGAGTGAACAAATAGGACTATATCATATTAAAAAGCTTATATTAAGAAATTGTGTTAAGTGAGATAAGTCAGAAAGAGAAAGATGAATATGGGATGACCCCACTCAAAAACAGAAATTAAGAAAGAAGAACAGAAAGGGAAATACAAAGCAGAATTTGACTAAGTTTGGAGTATTGCACCAGGGTAAAAAGACTTGGGGTTATATTTTCACTTTTACTATAGGGTGTTGGGACTAGAGATACAGACCTTTGGTGGCAGGGAAAAAAAAGTAGGCAGAGATATAAATAGACAATTCTCCAAAGAAGAGATACACATGGTCCACAGGCATATGTGGAAATGCTTCAATTCACATATTCGCACATCATACTTCAGACAAGCTGTTGATATCAAACATCTGTAAATAACTCATACAGCTCAAAAAAACAAAAAGAACAACCCAGTAAAAAAAAAGTGGGCAGGAGATATGCACAAATAGTTCTCCAAAGAAGAGATAAAAATGGCCTACAGACATATGCAGAAATGTTCTAATTCACTCATCACCAAAGAAATGCAAATTAAAACCATATTGAGATACCACCTCAAACCTGTGAGAATGGTCTTCATCAACAAAACAGAAGAGGATAAATAGCAATGGATGTGGAGAGAAAGGAACTCTATTACACTGTTAATGGGAATGCAAACTGGTACAACCACTATGAAGAACTAGATGTAGAATCCCTAAAGAAATACAGAAGGGGGGGCGGAGCCAAGATGACGACTGAGAAGTAGCTACTGGCCTGAGTTCTGACAACATCTGCTGGAAATGGTAGGATTTTTTGCCTTTAGCAGGACAACAAATTCGTGGTCCTAGCTGTGACACCACGGGGGTGAATATAACTTACTTTGGGTTAGAATATAGAGAAAAAAGAAAGGAAAAAATTGTTTTATTATTCCTGAAGCGCACCCCTGTCCCCCCCTCCCCATAACCAGACCCTGGGTGCCACAGAGCTGCTCCTAGCAGGCTCCCCTGCTGAGCATCTTTCTTTACCAAGATTCCTGGCCCAACAGGGGTTTCATTCCAATCCTATCCCTTTCTGAAACCCTTGGCCCATTTTAATTCTGTCTAAGTGGCTAATTGAACCTACAAAAGGGAAAGACTGCCGTGAGGTGTTTTTTGTTTGTTTCTTTGTTCTACTTTCTTAACAATCAGCTGTCTCTGTTCAGGCGGCTTGAGGCAATCTGGAGCCATCCAAGCTGAAGACAGGACAGGTTTTTTTACCTTGCTCTGCTTTATTATTAATATTATATATAGGTGTATCCCTTTCCCCCCCTCCTTCAGGTTGACCAGAATTAACTCTTAGTGTATTTTCCATTGCTAGGGGACTGCGCGTCTTAACCCTTGTGAAAGGAACTTGTTTCACTACTCCTACCTCCTCTACCCACTCTCCCCTCTCCCTTCTCCTAGCTAATTAAAAATAAATTAAATAAATAAATAACTCTTTCCTTTCACTGCTCTTTTATTACAGTTCCTTTTTATCTTTTCTCTTTTCACTCTCTCATTTTTCTTCTTTTCTTTTATTTCCTTTTTCTTATTCTTGTCTTCCTTTCTTCCTCCTTCTTCGGCTGTCTGAATTCACTGATACTCATTTGTGAATTAATCTGGGGAAGAAATATGGCTCAGAGTGGACTCTCTCATGTGTATCTCTGCTCTACTTCCCTTTCTCCTCATGCTACCCCTAGAATATACAGTGGATAGTAGATTTGCATAATTGTCAATTCTTGCTATCCCTTCTTTCCTTTCTCTTTCTTCTTCACTTGGACTTGGTTGATATTTTTTCACAGACTGGAGACACTGTTTGGCTAACTGGTAGTGATTAAACTGCTTCAATCCTTGCTTCAGTTGCTATTGTAACTCCTGAGGTTGGTGACTGCATTTGTCATAAAGGTATTTAGTACAGTGTTGCTTGTACTAAAAACACAACAACTGAGGAACAGAACATAAAAATAAGAAACACATTAATCAAAAAAATGGGTAGATCAAGAGCAAATAAAACTGCTACTCCAATGAAAGAAGACAAGAGCCCAAAAGAAACTACAAATCAGCCAGAAGTAACCATAGATAAGAAAAGTATGCAAGCAATAATAAACTTATTAATCACAGAAATGAAAACAACATTGGAGGAAAGGAATGGCAGTATTAGGGAAACAACAGATGAGACCCTCAAGGAAAATACTGATTAACTTGAGGCAATTAGAGAACTGAAAGCTGAAATAGCTGAACTGCAGAAAGCAGCTGAGGGAAGGGAAAGCAGACTAACAGAAGCAGGAAACAAAATTAGCCAGACAGAGGATGAGCTAGAGAAAACTAAGAAGGAGGTAAAAGAGCTCAAAAAGATATTGAGAGACACTGAAAACAACAACAGAGACATGGGATGATATCAAAGAAGTAACATTCATATAATTGGCCAGCCAGAGGAAGAAAGAGAGGAAGGGGAAGTAAACATTCTAGAGGAAATTATAACAGAAAGGACATTAAGATTCAAGAGGCCCAGAGAGTTCCAAACAGAATCAACCCAGATCTGAAGACACCAAGACACATCATAGTCACAATGAAAAGAAGTAAGGATAAAGAAAGGATCCTAAAGACTGCAAGAGAGAAACAAAAAGTCACATACAGGGGAAAACCCATAAGACTATCAGCAGACTTCTCCACTCAAACTCTAAAATCCAGAAGAGAATGGCAAGATATCAAGCCCTGAATGAAAACGGGTTTCAACCAGGATAATATATCCTGCTAGACTTTCATTCAAACTAGATGGAGAGATCAAAACCTTCTTA
Source organism: Erinaceus europaeus (assembly GCF_950295315.1). Lineage (NCBI taxonomy): Eukaryota > Metazoa > Chordata > Mammalia > Eulipotyphla > Erinaceidae > Erinaceus > Erinaceus europaeus. The sequence continues at coordinate 137,250,008 of NC_080163.1, forward strand.
GACAAACAACAGTTAAAGGAAGCAACCATGACCAAACTGGCCCTGAAAGAGGTTCTAAAAGACCTCTTCTAAACAAGAACTTCACTATAATACTTGCCATATATCAGAGCAAATAAAAATTCATTGAACAATGGCACTACAATAAATTAAATCCATAATATCAATAAATGTCAATGGCTTAAACTCACCCATCAAAAGGCACAGAGTGGGGGGATGGATCAGAAAACCTAACCCAACCATATGCTGCTTGCAAGAATCCCATCTGACACAACAAGATAAACACAGACTTATAGTAAAAGGATGGAAAACTATCACACAGGCTAGAGTACCACAAAAAATAGCTGAAACAGCCATTCTAATCTCTGACACAATAAATTTTAAATTAAATAAAGTAAAAGATAGGCAAGGACATTACATAATGATTAGAGGATTAATCAGCCAAGAAGACTTAACAATTATTAACATCTATGCACCCAATGAGGAACCATCTAAATACATCAAGCACCTACTGAAAGAACTTCAAAAATACATCAACAGTTGTTTGGTAGTATGCCAGCTCCCCTGGCTTAAAGCTTCCGTCTCTAATCCTGCTTAACTAAGCACCGGCATACCTGCAGGGCATTGGTTTAATCCCACTTAAAGCTGTGGTCTATTTACATAAACCACTGTTAACTAAGGACCACCCTCCCTCCAGGGCATTGGTTTAATCCCCACTGCTTCATGATGTCTTTTTGCTCCACCCCCTCTCCTTATCACACCTTGATTTTCACCAATCTCTTTTTTTGCTCCACCCTCTCTAAATCACACCCTGTTTCCACCCTACTTGGCTAGTACATATACAAGCTGCTTTTCTGAGTAAAAACACTTGGAATTGCTTTCCAGCTCCGAGAGTTCCAGAGTGTATCTCCTGCAATGTTAGCTCAGCATGACCTGATCCCTCTCCCACACAGCAGCCTATATTGGCTCCAGTTGAGTTCTCTCCAACCCATAGAGCACTTGCTCGGAAGAAGCACCCTAAGGCTATCCCGGCAAATAGTAATACAATAATACTGAGAGATTTTTAACACCCCTCCCTCACACTTAGACAGATCAACAAAGCAGAGAATCAACAAAGAAACAGAATTAAATGAAGAGATGGTCAGACTAGAACTCCTGGATATTTTCAGAGCCCTTCACCCCAAAAAAACTGGAATACACATTCTTCTCAAATCCACAGAACACATACTCAAGGATAGACCACATGTTAGGACACAAAGACAGTATCAATAAATTCAAGGGCATTGAAATCATCCCAATTATCTTCTCAGACCACAGTGGAGTAAAACTAACATTTAGCAACAAACAGAAAATTATTAAAAGACACAGAATTTGGAAACTAAACAACATACTGCTTAAGAACCACTAGGTCAGAGAGTCACTCAAGCAGGAAATTCAAATGTTCCTGTAAAAAAATGAAAATGAAGACACAACGTATCAAAATATTTGGGACACAGCTAAAGCAGTATTGAGAGGGAAACTCATAGCCATAAAATCACATATTAAACACCAAGAAAAAGCTCAAATAAAGACCTTACTACACACCTCAATGACTTAGAGAAAGAGGAACAAAGGAACCCTAAAGCAACCAGAAGGACAGAAATCACTAAAATTAGAGCAGAAATAAACAACATCAAAAATAAGAGAAGCATACAAAAGATCAATGAAGCCAAATGTTGGTTCTTTGAAAGATTAAACAAAATTGACAAACCCCTAGCTAGACGCATTAAACAAAAAAGGGAGAAGATTCAAATTAATAGAATTGTAAACGATAGAGGTGGTATCACAACTGACACCACAGAAATCCAGAAAATCATGTGAAACTTCTATGAATAACTATATGCCACCAAGCTAGAGAATCTGGAAGAAATGGAACAATTCCTAGAAACATATGCCCCTCTAAAAATGAACCAAGAAGAACTACAAAACCTAAATGCACCGATCACAGACAAAGAAATCAAACTGTTATTAAGAATCTTCCCAACAACAAAAGTCCTGGACCAGATGGCTTCACAAATGAATTTTACAAAACCTTCAGGAAACAGCACCCATACTTCTAAAGCTTTTCCATAAGATTCAAGAAACAAGAACACTCCCTTCCACGTTCTATGAAGCCCTGATACAAAAAGCAGATAGGGACACAACAAAAAAGGGAAACTACAGACCACTCTCTCTGATGAACATAGATGCAAAAATATTTTAAACAAGATCTTGGCCAACCGGATACAGCAGCATATAAAAAAGACTGTTCATCACGACCAAGTGGGATTTATCCCAGGAATGCAAGGTTGGTGCAACGTACGTAAGTCAATAAATGTCATTCACCACATCAATAAAAGCAAAGCCAAAAACCACATGATTATCTCAATAGATGCAGAGAAAGCCTTTGATAAAATCCAACACCCATTCATGCTCAAAACCCTACAAAAAATGGAAATAGATGGCAAATTCATCAAGATAGTGGAATCCATATATAGCAAACCTACAGACAACATCATACTCAGTGAACAGAAGCTGAAAGCATTCTCCCTCAGATCAGGGACTAGACAGGGCTGTCCACTATCGCCATTACTCTTCAACATAGTATTGGAAGTTCTTGCCATAGCAATCAGGCAAGAGAAAGAAATCAAAGGAATACAGATTGGAAGGGAAGAAGTCAAGCTCTCACTATTTGCAGATGATATGATAGTATACATAGAAAAACCTAAAGAATCCAGCAGAAAACTACGGGAACTTACTAGGCAATATAGCAAGGTGTCAGGCTACAGAATCAATGTACAAAAATCAGTGGAATTTCTTTATGCAAACACTAAATCTGAAGAAGAAGACATCCAGAAATCACTCCCACTCACTGTTGCAGCAAAATCAATAAAATACCTAGGAGTAAAGCTGACCAAAGAAGTGAAAGACTTGTATACTGAAAACTATGAGTCTCTATTCAAGGAAATAGAAACTTATACCAAGAAATGGAAAGATATCCCATGCTCATGGATTGGAAGAATAAATATCATCAAAATGAATATTCTCCCCAGAGCCATATACAAATTTAATGTGATACCCATCATAGTTCCACCAAGCGTCTTTAAGAGAATAGAACAAAAACTATAATCATTTATCTGGAACCAGAAAACACCTAGAATTGCCAAAACCATGTTGAGGAAAAGAAACAGAAATGGAGGCATCATACTCCCAGACCTCAAACTTTATTATAAAGCCATCATAATCAAAACAGCATGGTACTGGAACAAAAATAGGCACACAGACCAGTGGAACAGAATTGAAAGCCCAGAACTAAACCCCCACACCTACGGACATCTAATCTTTGATAAGGGGGCCCAAAGTATTAAATGGCAGAAGGAGGCTCTCTTCAATAAATGGTGCTGGGAAAACTGGGTTGAAACATGCAGAAGAGTGAAACTGAACAACTTTATCTCACCAGAAACAAAAACCAACTCCAAATGGATTAAAGACCTGGATGTTAGACCAGAAACAATCAAATACTTAGAGGAAAACAGTGGTAAAACACTTTCCCACCTAAACCTCAAGGACATCTTTGATGAAACAAAACCAACTGCAAGGAAGACTAAAGCAGAAACAAACAAATGAGACTATATCAAATTGAAAAGCTTCTGCACAGCCAAAGAAATTATCACACAAACATAGAGACCCCTCACAGAATGGTAGAAGATCATCACATGCCATACATCAGACAAGAAACTAATTACAAAAATATACAAAGAGCTCAGAAAACATAGCACCAAAAAAAGCAAATGACCCCATTCATAAATGGGCAAAGGATAGGAACAGAACATTCACTACAGAGGACATCCAAAAGGCTAACAAACATATGAAAAACTCTCCAGGTCACTGATTGTCAGAGAAATGCAAATAAAGACAACATTCAGATACCACCTCACTCCTGTAAGAATGGGATGCATTAAAAAGAACAGCAGCAATAAATGCTGGAGAGGCTGTGGGGACAGAGGAACCCTTTTGCACTGCTGGTGAGAATGTAAATTGGTACAGCCTCTGTGCAGAGCTGTCTAGAGAACTCTCACAAGGCTAGACATGGACCTTCCATATGATCCAGTAATTCCTCTCCTGGGGATATACCCCAAGGACTCCATAACACCCAACCAAAAAGATGTGTGTACTCTTATGTTCATAGCAGCAAAATTCATAATAGCTAAAACCTGGAAGCAACCCGGGTGCCTAACAACAGAAACAGTGGCTGAGAAAGCTGTGGTATATGTACATAATGGAATACTATGCAGCTACTAAGAAAAATGAACTCAACTTCTCTAACCCATCTTGGTCAGAGCTAGAAGGAATTATGTTAAGTGAGCTAAGTCAGAAAGATAAAGATGAGTATGGGATGATCCCACTCATCAACAGAAGTTGAGAAGGAAGATCAGAAAGGGAAATTAAAGCAGGACCTGACCAAATTGTAAGTAGGGCACCAAAGTAAAAACCCTGTGGTAAGGGGGAGGGTGGACATGTGGCTTCCTGGGCCAGCAGGGGGGGTGGGAGTGGGTGGGTGGGATGGGACACAATATTTTGGTGGTGGGAATGGTGTTTTTGTACACACCTAGTAAACTGTAGTCATATAAATCACTATTTAATTAATATGAGGGGGGGAAATTGTATGTCTAACAAATGGACTTTTCAAAGTTAAATAATAATGTGATGATAACAATAACTACCCATTGTCTTCTTGAACCCTAAGACAGCAGGAACCTCACATTTCACTACAGCGCCTAAAGTTCCCCCAGTCCTGGGACCCTAGGATAGGGCCCACTTTCCCATATGGTTCTCCCAATTCTTATAAAATAATATTGCATCTGCCGATTGCAACCTAATCAACGCAACGAGTGCCACCCCAGCATGCTTCACTTCAGACTGTGTCCAGAGACTTCAGGTGTGGATCGACAACCCTTCAGCTTCATCACTCGGGTGAGACCTTTCCTTTCATAGTATTCTCCAATTCCATCCCAGGTGGTTCACTTCCTAACAAAGTCCCAAAACCTAGATATAGACCAGGTTCCAGGAGATAGAGCATATGTTCACACATATCCAAAAACTAGGACAAATATATACCTGAAAGCAGTAGTACACTAGAGTTTGCAGTGAGTACCCCCCAACACTTCATCTCCACTATTCCAACCTTTGGGTCTATGATTGCTCAACAATTTGTTTGGCTTTGTATGTTAACTCTCTTTTCAGCCACCAGGTTCCAAATGCCATCAGTATGCAGGCCAGGCTTCCCTAGACTGAAGACCCCACCAATGCGTCCTGGAGCTCCACTTCCCCGGAGACTCACCCTGCTAGGGAAAGAGAGAGGCAGACTGGAAGTATGGATCAACCAGTCAATGCCCATGTTCAGTGGGGAAGCAATTACAGAAGCCAGACCTTCTACCTTCTGCAAGCCACAATGACCCTGGGTCCATGCTCCCAGAGGGATAGAGAATGGGAAAGCTATTGGGGAGGGGATGGGATATGGAGATTGGGTGGTGGGAATTGTGTGGAGTTGTACCCCCCAATCCTTTGATTTTGTTAATGTCTCCTTTCTTAAATAAATAAATAAATAAATAAAAGGTAAAAAAAAAGAAATACAGAAGGAAATACCTTATGATCCAGCAACCACACTCCTAGACATCTATGCAAAAGATATAATAACACTAATTCTAAGAAATATATGTACTCCCATGTTCATAGTGGCGATTCACAATAGCCTGAATTTGAAAGCAACCAAAATGTTCTTTGACAGATGACTGGATAAAAAAGTTATGGGACATATACTCAATGAAGTACTACTCAGCAATAAAAAAAAGATGACTGTGTATTCTTTGGGATAAAATGGATGGAACTAGAGAAGATCATGCTCAGTAAAGTAAGCAAGGAGGTAAAGGAAAACTACAGAATGGTTTCACTCATATGTGGAATTTAGAGAACTGAACACACATACCTGCAACAAAATTCAACCCATATTTAGATTGTGGAAAACTATAGGTTGCCTAGGGGGTTGAGGGGAGTGGGCACAGACTTTCAGTGATGGGGAAGGTATGAAATTATAATCCTATTGATTTATATTCTCATAAATCACTACTAAAGTGACATGTCAGGGGGGAAATTGATTTAATATTTCAAGTTCTGTAACTGTCTAGACCATAGCACTAAGTATAAATATTTGCTTTAGCTTAAGTATTTAATGTCTCAGATTTGTAAGATGAAACTCTGACACTGGGCTTAAATTGTTCAAGGAACTCTAAAAATATATCTGTTTATATAGCTTTTTAAACATCTAAGTCAACTACAACTTTAGGCCAGACAGATCAAAACCATTTGGCTCTGTCAATATCTAAAATATAAAGATATTCAGATACCACTAAAAGGGCACAATGCAGTGAGGTCTAGTAAATTACTATAGATGCTAACCATTGGATATCATAGAAAATGAACCCCCAACTAACCTGATTATAATAATAATTAATGATTGCTATTCTTTTTTAAAGTATTGTTATTCTAAGCTCTTCCTAAGACTACAAGAAACCCCTTGCATTCTCTTTAAGATCCTCATTTCTCCTAGTCCTAGAACCTTTAGGACTCTGCCCATACTTCTTGATATTTCTTCTCTCTAATTCCTTACCACCATACTACCTCAGTTGATCCGAACCAAATCATTATTAGTGCTGCCACCCCACAGTATGCCACTACTGAATTCTTACAGTGGACCGTAGCTAGAGATACTGAGCCTGAGATGTCAACCTTGCAGTCTTTCAAATCTGGTGAGATCTTTCCTAACACATGGGACTACCTACATCCACATTAGATGACACATCATCTAACAAAGTTACAGATACTAGATACAGGTTACATGTACATAGGAGTATATGTATCCATAAGCAAGAAGCAATTATATATATGAAAGTAAAAGTACTCAATAGTCCTCTGTGATTAGACTTAGAACTAATAAACCTGGAGTCCTAGTTGAAGTGCCTAAAGAAGGCATCATAAATTCTCTAACTAGTTAGACTTAGGCCAAATTTGCTTAACAACCTAGCAGAAAGGCCCAAATAAGGCAGATTCAAAAAAAACTAATTCTCATTGGGGGGTCAACAAGTGGCACTCAATACTTAAAACAACTGGGAGAAAGTTGAAGATCATCAGATAAGAGAACTACAAAAGCTGGATAAGGGCAAGAGACTGGCTCACTTAGTAATGGCCCTTTTGGTCTATATCACATCACCTCATCATCTGGGGCCCTAGTCAGTGAGTCCTTGGATTACCACACAAATATTATGGGCCTAGACCTCTCATGGAGCCCTCTCTTTACCACCACTGGTCACTTCCATCAGGAACATTTTCATAAGCCCTCATGTGGGCCTTCCCAGGACTTTGCCCTTACCATAAAGCAGCAATAGTAGGGACTGCCCATTTCCGAAGAGAGGCTGGGGTATCCTGTCCTGTGGTCCTAAAAAGTCAGCCAGCAGTGTTCCCAGTTGTGACATGAGCATGATCTCACACCAACAGGGACTCAATGGTTACACAGGCTCTGGTGCTAAATATAAATATATATTTATAGGACCTGGGCCAGGTGGCTAGAGATAGTTAATTTTATCCATAGAATTTTTTCAAGAATGGGAGCTACTCATTGACCTAATCCATCTTTCTAGCCCTTTTCTCTACTCTGACACATTTTTCTCAGACAATATTTTTGCCCAACTTTATCCTAGCTATCAAACTCAAGCAAAAACTACCAGTAATGGGCCCCTAGGAACATGCCTACAATAGACTTTCTAGCTTTCTTCCACCCTGAAATCCCTAACGTCATATGCTCTGTTCCTATGTTTTGGTTCCTGTTAATTAACCATTTTATCTCACTTTATGTCCTACCACCTTCCAGACATCAAGTTGCAGATGCTATTATGATTCCATCCTGACTTCTCTGGGCAGATGACCTCACCAATGTGTCCTGGAACCTCACCTCTCCAGAGCTCTGGCCCACTAGGGAAAGACAGAAAAAGGCTGGGGATATGGATTGACCTGCCAATGCCCAATTCCAGCGGAGAAGTCATTACAGAAGCTAGAACTCTTACCTTCTGTACTCCAAAAACAACTTTGATCTATACTCCTAATGGGGGAGAAGTAGTGGGAGGAAGAGGATAAGAGGGACTTGAACTCAAGCTCTATCAGGATTCACAGAGAGGGGAGGAAAAGAGGAGGGACATTTGGATGTAGTAATAGGGTCATGAGTGGCTAGAAGAGGAAGAGAGGATTGGACCTGGAAGAAAAAAGGGGGCAATTATGTACAAATGTAGACAGATAGTTGTAGAGAAGACAGTTAACCCATGTCTGCAATCTTAGGAGAACTGCTGTGACTTGCAATAGAGGGATGGGGGATTCAGAACTCTGGTGGTGGGAATGGTGTGGAATTATACCCCTATTGTCATGTAATTTTTTAAATCAATATTCAATCACTAGTAAAAAAATTTTTTTAAATAAATTTTAAAAAAGTAATAGAGCTGCTAAATTATTATGTTTAATCAGTGCCTTAAAACACAGCAAAGCACTATTAACCATAGCATTTTCCCCAAAAGTATCTTTAAATACTCCCTTTAATTTGCTGATGAAGACAATTTCCAATTGCCAGTTTGTTTTGTTTTCATGTGCTTATTGAAATAATTAACCAGAAGAAATTTTAAATTCCTGAGGTTGTAGTATTCATTATCTCTTGATTACCTATACTATGTACAACACAGCAGGAGTTGTTTTAAGCTAAAATATTTAATAATCTCACACCAAACAGCATGTAAAGTACACATGTAGGAATAATGGTCTACTTTTCTAAGGCTATTCTGCTCATATTTAATATGAAAAGAAAAAACAAGAATATTTCATGTGAGTGAAGAAACAAAGAGAAAGCTGAGCATATTGATTAAAGGTGCTTGTGAAATTACTAAGCATAAAAAATACAAGGTATTCACAAAAATGAAAATTGTAAATTAGTTTGCATTATCATTTACATTCATGTAATAATAAAAGCCAACTATGAAATCCAATATTCAGATCATCAATGATTCTAAAAGAAAGATAATAACTGTATCTGTGCACTATGTTTGGGATTTTAGATGTTACTGTCAGCATTTTTTAATCTTGTACCACACAATTTAACAATAAATAATATGATATATTAGGAAATTATGTGCTATGTTGATCTTAATCTGATAACTAAATTAAATATCCATCTGTTCTCACAAATGTTCTTATTCATGTAGCAGGTACTCCAAAAACATCTCCTTGTTAATAAGCATATTAATTTAAATTGAGGTTTCTAGATTACAAATACATTATCTGACACCCAACTCCCCATTTTATTATTTTAATAGGTAACCATTAATATCTACATGTCAAGAACAATTCACACTCAATAAAATAGTCTTTTATTTTTTATTGGGGAGATTAATGGTTTACAGTAAGTACTGTTGTTACATGTGTAAAATTTCCCAGTTTTCGGCAAAACACTCACCCCCAACCTAGGTCCTCCTCCCCCATTGTGTACCAGGACCTAAAATACCAGGACCTAAAATCGCCCTTCCACTAATTTCCCTAGAGTCCTTTAATTTAGTGCAATACACCAAACTCAATCCAAGTTCTGCTTTATGTTTCCCTTTCTGTCCTTATTTCTCAACTTCTGCCTGAGAATGAGATCATACCATATTCATCCTTTTGCTTCTGATTTATCTCACTTAACATGACTTTTTCAAGCTCCATCCTAGATGGGCTGAAAACAGTGAAATCACCATTTTTAATAGCTGAGTAGTATTCCATGGTGTATATATACCACAACTTATTCATCCACTCATCTGTTGTTAGACACGTGGGTTGCTTCCAGATTCTGGCTATTGCAAAATGTGCTGCTATGAACATAGGTATATACACATCTTTTTGGATGGTTGTGTTTAGTTCCTTAGGATATATCCTTAGGAGAAGAAATGCAGGGTCATAGGGTAGTTCCATTTCTGACATTGTGAAGATTCTCCAGACTGCTCTCCACATGGGTTGAACCAATTTCCATTCCCACCAGCAGTGTAGAAGGGTTTCTTTACCCCCACAATCTCTCCAGCATTTGTTGTTGCTGCCATTTCTGGTATCTGACATTCTCACAGGGGTGAAGTAGTATCACATTATTATCTTTATTTGCACTTCTCTGACAATCAATGGATAGTATTTCATTTTTGTCTTAATCTAGAGAACCACCAACTCATAATGTAAATTTATAGTAAAACAGTTTAAGACACAAGATGAAAATAAGTTTTCCTATTTGTATACAAAAATGTGTATATACTTATACATTAAAGTATTAATAAACTGACTACCAGTAAAAACCCCACATAAATTAGTAAAAAAATAAAATGGCACCCAAAATGTGTCCTAGCCCAATCAAATCAGCAGAATAACCTCTATCTTCACTCTTGTCTTGCTCTTTGCTATGCTGACTTTATGGTTTTATTAACTGTGTGTATATATTTAGATAGGATACTGTTTAGTTTGACTACTCTGGGTCTTTATATAAACATAAAGTTTCTTCATTCTCTCAACAGCAAGCTTCTTTCATTCAATATGGCCCATTCTACAGGTCCACAAAGCTTTCAAAGTGATACCATTAAATTCAAAATCTAGCTGGGGGCACTGTCTAAGATCAAAACCTTGATGGAACTGCTCAACTCACATAAGGATCTCCATGATCTGAACACACAGCTACCTCTCTAGTGCCCATCAACAGATGACTTGCTAAAGAAGTTATGACAGGGGCTGGGCAGTAGTGCTAATTAAGTGCACATGGTGCAAGTGCAAGGGCCTGCATAAGGATCCCAGTTGAGTCGCCCCCCTCCCCACCTGCAGGGGGCTCTCTTCACAAGCAATGAAGCAGGTCTGCAGATGTCCTTCTCTGCCCCTCTGTCTTCCCCTTATCTCTCAATTTCTCTGTCCTATCCAACAACAACAGCAATGTTAACAATAATAATAACAACAAGAGCAACAAAAATGGGGGAAAATGGCCTCCAGAAGCAGTGGATTTGTAGTGCAAGCACTGATCCCCAGTGATAAACCTGGAGGCAAAAGAAGAAGAAGGAGGAGGAGAGGAAGAAGGAGGAGGAGAA